>NC_056530.1:845371-862871 GCF_019175285.1 Sceloporus undulatus | reverse complement strand
GATGGGGGGAGGTTTGGGATACGGGGGATGCCTGGGCCGGGGACAACACCTTGGTGGGCGGAGCTCCTATTGAGGTTGTGTGGGGCAGGGGGAGGTATGGCGGTGGGAGAAGGGACTTCCGTTCCAGGGGAAGGCGGGATCGATGCATTATATCTATCCCTCCTTCCTGTCCCCTTCCCAACCTGAAGGACCTGAGGGTCACTCCAACCGTGCCACAAACCCTGTCGCTGCTCCTGTGCAATGCCAGGTCCATTAATAACAAGACCCACATCCTCCAGGACCTACTGGAGGACTCAAAGTGTGACCTGGCTTGCATTACCGAGACCTGGCTGGGGCCTGAAGGGGATGCTGTGTGGGCTCAGGCCCTGCCTGCTGGGTACTCGGTGAAGGACCAGCGCAGGTTAGGTGGGCGGGGGGTGTGTGTGGCCTTGGTACATAGGAACACCGTCTCCCTCTCCAGGAACCACATCCGACAGACCTCCTATATCGAGTGTATTTACCTGACCCTAAAGGCTAGGGACAGTCTAGGGATTCTGTTAGTGTATCGGCCACCCCGTGCATTAGCGGACTCCCTTAACGAGCTGACACAGCTGGTCGCTGAGCTGATGTTGGAGACGCCCAGGCTTCTTGTCCTGGGCGACTTCAACATCTCCCTCACGGCCAGCCATGTTCCATCTGGTGCGGCTCGGGAATTCTTGGAGACCATGGCGGCCATGGGCCTGTCCCAGCTGATACAGGGTCCTACGCATTGCGCGGGTAATACTCTCGATTTGGTATTCTGTTCGGAGGCGGAAAATCCGTGGGCGGAAATAGTTAATATTTCCCCCCTGCCATGGACGGATCATTTCCTGGTGGAGGTGAAAATCAAGGCCTCTACCCAGATCCCCCCCGGGGGTGGTGGACCAGTTAGGATGGTCCACCCTCGAAGGCTGATGGAACCTGAGAGGTTCCAGGAAGCCTTAGAGGGTCTCACGGTTGGTAATGACGGCGACCCTGTTGATGCCCTCACCGGTATCTGGAATACCGGTCTTTCTAGGGCTATACACAGGATCGCTCCCAAGCGCCCTCTCAGGCCTGCTTCCAAACGTAAGCCCTGGTTTACGGAAGATCTCCGGGCAAGGAAGCGGGTTCTGCGACGGCTAGAGTACCGTTGGCGGAAACACCTTCGCTTACACGACAAGACTCTCCTAGACCAACTGTTAGAGGACTACGGAGAGGCAATACGAGCAACAAAGAATTCGTTCTATGGTGCTCGTATTGCGTCCGCTGAGTCGCGTCCGGCAGAGTTGTTCAGGGTGGTCAGGGAGCTAACTCAGCTCCCTCCCACCCTGAACCAGATCCTTGAACCTTCTAAGGCCTGCTGTGACATGTTTAACGACTTTTTTGTGGATAAAACTTCTCGTATAAGCGAAGGTCTGAACGCTGACGTTATAGCAGATCCTAGGGTAGAAGTGTCCAGAGCCTCCGTGGACTATGTTAAACTGGATCAGTTTGAGTTGGTAAGTACTGAGGATGTGGACAAGATCCTCGGAAGTGTTCGGAAAACAACCTGCTCCCTTGATCCCTGCCCCTCGTGGTTAGCAGCCCAGGGGGGACCGGTAGTAACATCGCTGTTACACTGGATAATTAATACATCTCTGAGGGATGGGCAATTTCCATCGGATCTAAAATTGGCCACTGTAAAACCGATCCTAAAAAAGCCCTCCCTCGACCCCCTGGTACATAATAATTATCGGCCTGTTTCGCTGCTTCCATTTTTGGGAAAGGTGATCGAGAGGGCGGTTGCGATCCAGCTTCAGGCGGTCTTGGATGAAACGGATTATCTGGACCCATTTCAAACTGGCTTCCGGGCGGGTTACGGGGTTGAGACGGCCATGGTCGCCCTGGTCGATGATCTCCGTCTGAGCATCGACGGGGGAAGCGTGTCCCTGTTGGTGCTCTTGGACATCTCAGCGGCTTTCGATACCATAGACCATGGTATCCTTCTGGGACGCCTGGCAGAGGTGGGGATCGGGGGCACTGCGCTTCAGTGGTTCCGGTCCTACCTCTCCGGGAAGTCCCAGATGGTGCAGCTGGGAGACGTGTGCTCCGATGAGAGACCCCTTAAAACTGGGGTCCCTCAAGGGGCCATTCTGTCTCCCATGCTATTTAACATTTACATGAAACCGCTGGGAGAGATCATCCGGAGACATGGGGCGCGGGGTTATCAGTACGCTGATGACACCCAAATTATCTTCTCTATGTCTCCGACTGATGCAGTGACTGGGGATGGCGTCTCTCCTCTCGTGGCCTGTCTGGAGTCAGTAATGGGCTGGATGAGGGAAAACCGACTCAAGTTGAATCCAGAGAAAACGGAGGTACTAGTGATAGGTTCTCCTGGTCCAGGAATGGCGGTGGTTCCACCTGTCCTGAACGGGGTCACGCTCCCTGTGAAGGACTCCGTGCGCAGTCTGGGGGTGCTTCTTGACTCGTCACTCCACCTGACTGCTCAGGTGAATGCGACGGTCAAGAGCACCTGTCATCAGCTTCGGCTGATTCGCCAGCTGCGCCCATACCTGGCCCAGAGGGACCTAGAAACTGTTGTACATGCTCTGGTAACTTCGAGACTGGATTTCTGCAATGTACTCTACATGGGGCAACCCTTATACCAAACTCGGAAGCTTCAGATGGTGCAGAACATGGCAGCCCGGCTGGTCACTGGTGCCTCCAGGACCAGCCACATAACACCGGTTTTAAGGGATCTCCATTGGCTGCCCATTCGCTTCCGAGCCCAATATAAGGTGTTGGTAATTACCTACAAAGCCCTAAATGGCTTGGGCCCAGGATACCTAAAGGACCGCCTCTCCCCGTACATTCCGCCTCGCACCCTCAGAACGTCCGGGCAGCAGCTACTGAAGGTGCCTGGGGCTAGATTAGTCTCCACGACTCGGAGGACCTACTCCATAGCTGCCCCAGCCCTTTGGAACGCGCTGCCCACCGAGCTCCGCTCGTCCTCTACCCTGGCCCAATTTAGGAAGGATCTCAAAACCTTCCTATTCCAGCAGGCATTCCCCGAATAAATATCCTGTGGGCCTCCCTCCTCTTCCGTGGCCAAGAGGCTGGGCTATGGGGCATTTTACTGCTGTTTTGTTTTAGCTGTGTTTTTAACTTTGTATGTTTTAATATGTTGTGAGCCGCCCTGATCGGAGGAAGGGCGGCATATAAATAAAACTTTTATTATTATTATTTATTATTAATCACAGATTTGATTCATATCTCCTCTCTAGGAATATCCAGGTCCTCCAGTGCAACTCTATGGTCAAGTTCAACCCAAAGTCTCACTGAAGGACCTAGAGATGCCTAGAGAGAATACTACTCCGCTAGCCTTGTGTAGCTCCTCCAGAAGTGCAAGTTCTATGGTCCATGTCTGTCGGACGTTGGCCACAGAGTTGCCCTGGAGCACCTACAAAATGTATTTGTATCCCGCAGTTACCTTTCACTGTGTAATTTTCCTACTTTTTAAAACAATATTAAAGGCTTCACTTTTTAAATTATTCCTAAAGGGAGAGTGAAGGGGAAGCTCTGGTCTTACGGCTCCATGACCAGAAGGACTACCTCTGGAATGCAAAAGGTCTGGAAACTATAAAGCTCTATGAGGAGAGATGTAGGGAGTTAGGTTTGTTTGGCCTGGAGAAGAGAAGGTTAAGAGGGGCCATGATAGCCCTGTTTCAGTATTATGAAGGGGTGTCATATTGAGGATGGGGCAAGCTTGTTTTTTTGCTGCTCCAAAGAATAGGACCCAGAACAATGGATGCCAGCTATAGGAAAAGAGATTCTCCCTCAATATTAGGAAGAACGTGACAGTAAGAGCGGTTTCACAGAGGAAGAGACTTCCCTGGAGAGTGGGGCAGTCTCCTTCTTTGGAGGTCTTTAAACAAAGGCTGGATGGCCATCTCTAGGGGATGCTTTGAGTGTGTATTCCTGCATGGCAAGGGGTTGGACTGGATGACCCTTGGGTCTCTTCCAACTCTATGATTCTATTATTCTATACCAGGAAACCTATAGTTACTGTTCTCTGTTCCCTAAAGGCAAAAGAGAGAGGAGGAGGGGGTCAAGCCTGGAACCCGAGAAGGAATGAATATCCAAAGAACGGGTTGTTGGCAGCATTGCACCGGAAAGAGGAGGCAAGTATCTGGGTAGATTTTGGCCACATCCCAGGCCCCTTTTGGCCACACAGCAGTTCTCCCAAAACGATATTCAAGGAAGAGAGCCTTGAGCTTTTCCACTGGAGAGGGAACGTTATGCGTTTGTGAGATGCAAATGGTTTGTCTTGTTCTTTGCAGACAGTGGGACTCTGGGATCTCATCGACAGACAGCCCCTCAGAGGAATCAGTTCCTGGGCTTGGCAGCTCACCTCAAGCTGTACTTCTGGGAAGAAGATCAAGACCTATGTACTTCTGGGTAGAAGATCAAGACCTAGCTGTCTAATACCACTCCCTCTTCTGCCGTGTGAGTATTGCTGGCTGTGGCCCCATACAGACAGACCCAAATAATAAAGCTGCTTCGGGTCACTTTGGAGGTATGCTGTTTAAATGATGCATGCATCTTAAGAGACCCAAACCTGTGCCAAAGCTGTGCTCCAGTCCTTAGGATTTGATTGTGGGTTTCGTGCCACTTCCGGACTCTTAGGATGCATGCATCATTTAAACAGTATACCTCCAAAGTGACCCGAAGCAGCTTTATTTTGGCCTGTCTGTCACAGCTATCCCTCTAGGGATTTTTCCCTAGCGCAGAGTTCACATAGCTAGGATGTAAGTAAGGTCTTTGGCCTTTTGGGGCAGATTCTGGTGAAAGTATCTAAGACGGAAGCACATGTTGCCCTAGAAATAGGACCTTTCGGTTTCCCATAAAGAGGGAAAGAAACGCAAGGGCTAGATCACGGAGGAAAATAACCTCTCTTTCTTTTCTGTAGGAAAGATTGGTAATTTAATTTAATTATTTAAATATTTGCGTCTTATTTTAAAAATATCAAGGTGACACACTATAAAACTAACTTCCCCAGCTTAAAACAATGCAAGCGTGTGGCATCTTGGTTTGCATGTTGGCCTCCTACTCTGGAGACCAGGGTTCGATTCCCAGCCTGGCCACGAAACTCATTGAGCGCCCTTGGGCAAGTCACATCCTCTCAGCCTCAGAGGATGGCAGTGGCAAGCCCCCTCTGAAGAGCCTTTGCCAAGAAAACCCCATGATAGCCTTGCCTTAGGATTGACGTAAGTCAGAAACGACTTGAAGGCACACAACAACAATTAACAGGATTTTAAAAGGCGAAAATGTAAACAAGTTAAAAGAAGATAAAGGCTGCATCTGCACTGCCAAAATAGTCTTTCTTGACACTTAAACTGTGATGGCTCAGTGCTGTGGAATTCTGGGATTTGTAGTTCAGGGAGATATTTAGCCTTCTTTGACCGAGAGTTCTGGGGCCCCACCAAACTACCATTCCCAGAATTCCATAGCATTGAGCCATGGCAGTTAAAGTAGCGACAAGCCAGACTATTTTGGCAGTGCGGATGCAACCAAAGACAAGTTAGAAATAGTCCAAAACTATTTAAAACCAGGCATGTGTAGATTTGTGTAAAATCAATTGGCTCTCAAAGGTTTTAGTAGAAACATTGGTGGAGAGCCTGCATCAGAGATATAGCTATTTCATTGCCTAATCGGACCCCAGAAACTCATTTTAAAAGCCAGTTAGTCATCCTGAGTGATAGGTTTGCTGGTGAGCAAGGTCCTGCAGAATGCCACTACTGGCCTCCTTTTGAGTAGTAGAAGCAGGGCCCCTATAGCTCTTTCTTTTCCACACTTCAATCAGAAAAAAGAAACAAAACCAGCACATGGTCAGCAACAGCCTTCCCTGCAGCCCTTTGCAGCAGCCAGGGCAGTACTCTATCCCCAAACTGTTGCCCTGTAAGAGATTTTGGACTTCAGCTCCCAGAGGCTTCATCCACGTTGGCCAATTGTCTGGGATTCTGGGAGCTGGAGTCCAAAATCCCTTAAAGAGCACAGTTTGGGGATCACTGAGCTAGAGCACTGGATGACCAAGGACCGGTTTCGTGGCTCAAAATAGAGGACATTTTCCGTCCAGACTCGAGGCTGAAATGTAGGACATGTCCAGGAAAATGAGGACCTCTGGTCATCCTGTCCCAGGACAGCTCACTCACCTTCTGTCTTCCTTTTTTAGGTACCAAAGAACACTGGAAGAACAGGCAGCGGCCGGCCTGGGTGACAGTGTTCTGGTGAGATGCTCTTAGAGTTACATTTTCTCCTGCAATGTGAAGAATCATCAAGTGTCTGGTCAGTGCCCCTCTCTTGCTTTGCTCCAGAGACACAAGGGAGGATGTGTTGTGGGGGGCTATGCAAACAATACAGTTGTTGGTTTTTCCTCTCTGCTAGATTTCTCAGCTCAACGCAGAAGGGAACCAGGCAAGGCCTTTCCTGCTGGAACAGGAAGCATCCTTCAGCGAGATCAGCTGCTGTGTTCAGATGCATGTCTGACACATGGTCAACCAAGAGGACAAACCTTTAGTTTCTGAGTTTATGCAAGATTGTGTGAGCTTGGAAGAGCTGTTATCTGAAGCAGAGGGCTGGCCCCATACATCAATGTCTGGGCTCATCCACCTGTTTTGGTAGAATGGCCGGTGTCATTTCCAGGTTCCTGAGGCTCACAGAAGTTACTCAGAGGCATTGCTGCACTTATAACTCAGGTCTTACAGGAGACAGGCGCTTGAACTGAATTCATAGAAGCAATGAAGTACAACTTATGAAACAAACGCCAAGATGATGTAGCAGACACAGAGGCCCCATACAGACAGGCCAAAACTCCTAAGAGTCCAGAAGCCACGCCAAAGCCTTGCTCCAGTCCTTAGAACTGGAGCATGGCTTCCGGACTCTTGGGACACATGCAACACTTAAACAGCGTACGTCCAAAGTGACCCAAAGCAGCATCATTTTGGACTATTTATGGGGCTGTAGTTGTATAATTTAGTAGCGTTTGGTTTTTGGAGATGTATAAACAGATAAGGCCTCCCCCCATGTTTTGTTTGTATTGTGTATAGTAGTTGTAACGTTGTATCCTACAGAGTGGGACTCAAATGGTGGCATGTATGTGCTGATTTTTCCACCTTGTTTTGTTTTGTACTGTGTAGTGTTTGTAATGTTGCATAGAGATAGAGTGGGACTCGATGGTGGCGTGTGTGTATATGTGTGCAGTCCCCCTCCCCCCCGTTTTGTTTGTCCTGGTGTGCTATTTACAGTCATCCCTCTGAATTCAGAGTGTTGGAACTTGTGGTTTTGATAATATGCAGGTTTCCCAGTTTCTCCTGCTCCTTTCCACCCCCTTCCTACCCTCCCTCCTTACCTCCTCGTTTTGCACCACTACCCCACCTAGCTAGCGGAGGCAGGGAGGATGGGATTTGAATATTGAATTCACGGGGGTCCCCAGAATGGATCCCCCGTGAATTTGGAGGGATGACTGTATAACAGCGGCCTTTGAGAGGTCAAACAACTCTTTTGACAGGGTTTGCCTGGTTGAGGCTTGCCCCTCCTCCAGGGCTGTCAGGCCTCCTCCGCGACTGGAAGTTCCGTCCCTTCCTGGCCTCCCAACCAATCAGGGAGACCACCAGCTGAGAGAAGGGCGGGACTTCCGGCTGCAAGGGAGTCGCAGCGTTACAAAGGTTGGGAACCACTGCTGTATAATGTTGCATCCCTATAGAGTGGGACTCAATGTGCATGCAGCTTCCCTTCTCTTCCCCCCCAGTTTTGTTTGTATTGTGTGTAGTATTTTGTAACGTTGCATTCCTATTGAGTGGGACTGAATAGTGGCATGTGTACATGGTCCCCTCCCCCCGGTTTAGGGTTGCCATATCCTGCTTTTAGGTGGGACAGTCCCGGTTTCAGGGCCTTGGGATTGACCCTTCCCAGGTTTAACAAGATGTCCTTGGCCCTGCCGGCCGGGGCCCCTCAGGCTGCCACCTGCCTCTGCCGCCCGCAGGCCTGCAACTCCTCCTCCTCTAGACTTGGACGCTGCCTTCAGCCTCTCCAGCTGCGGGCCGGGTGGCGCTCCTCCTCCTCCGCATGCTCCTGCAGCGGCCACCCACTTCCTCCTCCATGTTTTTTGCGCAGCCCGCCCTCATCCTCCTTTATGGCGCATGGCACGCGGCCCACCTACTTCCCCCTCCTCCTTTGCGCGGCTGCGTCATCCACAGCACTTCTGCGGGGCTGTGGCTGGCGCCAGCTCACACTTGCCCCACTTGCGCGTGCACGGGACCATATAGGGAGTGCTCGTCCCCTTCAAGCTGGCTGGCCAATGGCAGAAGGGCAGGGAGGGGCTGTTTCCAGCCCCAGCCTACCATTGGCCAGTCTCAAGAGGGAGGTGGAGCCGAGGAGGAGGAGTGAGACTCTGGGCCTGCCAGGGGGAGGGAAAAGCATCCTTTCTTGGTGCATGGGGAGGAAGAGGAGGAGGAGGCCCATTTTCAAAGGTTTTTTGTGTGTGTCCTCTATTTAAAAAAAATGTGCCCTAGTTTGGAGGCACTGACTTATGTCAACCCTATCTGTGAGGGGCCTGGTTGGTTGGCTACGCCCCGTTTTAAATTTTGTCCTTCGTTTTTTTTACGTTTCTCCCCAGGTGGTGGTACCAGTTATGACAACCCTACCCCTGTTTTGTTTGTACTGTATGTAGTATTTGCAATTTTATATGCCTATAGAGTGGGACTCAATGGTGGTGTGTGCATGCAGCTGTGCTGCCATTAGGGACAATGGGACTTTGAGTAAGTCCCCGTTGTCACGTGTGCCGCTGCTGCATGCACACGCTGCCATTGGGGACAATGGGGGCTTGCCATCCGTGGATGTTTAAATCTGGCAAGCCCACAGATAAAGAGGCGTATATACATATACACATTAAGAAATGTACTGTATTTGTGTTCTAATAAACTATTTTTTAAAAAAGGAAAAAATCCACTTGTCCAGACTGAGATTCTGTGTCACTGGCAAGCAGGGTGCTGAATGAAGGGTGGTGCACTGAGCTCCTTCCCACCAGTGAGCTGTGGGATAGAGTAAGCCAAGGGAGGAGAGACAAGAAAAAAAGCTTATTGTCTCTGGTTGTGTGTCTGTGTGTGTTATAAGCTGTTCACTCTCTGAGGGGTCGCATAGTATTGTGTAGCGCAGTCTCCATCCCCTGTGACACCCCTGGAAATGTTAAGGTAAATGATCCACTGGGAAAATTGAGAGCACAGAACGTTGGGCATGAGTGGTGTGTGGCAGGGAGTATGAATGTGATTTGAAAAGGTGTGTAAGGGTTACTCTGTGTTGTTGTTGCATGCCTCCAACTTGTTCCCAAGGCAAACCCATTGTGGGGGTTTTGTTGGCAAGATTTGTTTGGGAGGAGTTTTGCCTCTGCCTTCCCCTGAGGCTGAGAGAGCATGACTTTGTCTAAGGTCACCCAGCGGGTTTTGTGGCTGAGCTGGGATTAGAACCGTGGTCCCCAGAGTCCTAGACAACAACTCAATCTTATTTTTAAGTCGAAGGCAGGTTTCAGGAGGAATATTATGGATTTTGATATGACCTGTGGATAAGTCAAGGGTAAAATCTTGGGGCATTCAGCAAAGGGTCTACAGCAGCGATTCCCAAGCTTTGGTCTTCCAGATATTTTGGACTTCAGGACTGTCGGTCAAGTTAGCTAGAGCTTCTGGGTGCTCAAACCACATGCCACATTGGCAGTTCTGGAGATCTGGAGACCAGGGTTCGATTCCTGCTGGGCCATGAAACCCACTGGGTGACCTTGGGCAAGTCACACTCTCTCAGCCTCAGGGGAAGGCCATGGCAAACCCCTCTGAAGAAACTTGCCAAGAAAACCCCATTATAGGTTCACCATTAGTCAGTAACAACTTCAAGGCACACAACAACAGTATTCAGAATTAGGGCACAGAAGGACTGCAACGTTTCAGGTTGGCCACCACCAAAGGGCATTCCAGTAAAGGAATTAATTTTTGCCCAGTCACATACCCTCAGCCCCAGGAAATCCCATGATAGTTTTGCCTAGAAGGTACACAACAACAACCCCAAAGAGAAGATTGCAGAGCAAAGTGGTCTCCAAAGGGTGCTCTACTATTACTGCAGTGTTCAGCAAAGGAAGCTTCAGTAATAACACATACATACTTCCCTGGAAGTGATGGGGCAGAAGCCACTCCACTGAAATGGTTGGACTCAGCTTCAAAAACAAAAGAACTAGGTTAGCAAACTACAGTGTTCCTCATGGCTACCAGAGGGCAACCCGGTATAAGAATTGCTGTATGTGTTTAAATTTTAGATGGTGAGCTCAAGACACAAAGCCCAGACCGGTAAGAAAAAAGGATAGGAACTGCATCTCTTGGGGAACAGAGGTCAACAGGTAATAAAAGGGGCAATTCAGTGGCAGCATGCTCCCTAGACTGACTTACCTGGACTATCTTTGTCTTTGGCCAGGAAATTTATTAACTAGATATAGAAAAACATGTTGCTAAAGAATTCAAAGATATAGCCCTGTTAGTATGTAGAATCAGTATGCAGAGAGATCCTGTAGCACCTTTTGAGACTAACTAATGAAGGAAGTTGGCAGCATGAGCTTTTGTAGACTTCAGTCTACTTATCTGCATCTGAGGAAGTAGACCTGCTCTACAAAAACTCATGCTGCCAACTTCTTTCCTTAGTTAGTCACAAAGGTGCTACAAGATCTCTCTACAAGTTGCTAAAGACTTACAGACATGGCTTCCCCGACTCATAGTCATCCTTTTACCTTTTACCTTAGCCAGAGTCATCCATATGAGAATGCCCTAGTTGCAAGCACTCCTTGCTTATTTTCTCCAGTGCCAGTCCCATCACACGCTATTCACTGTCACTCTGCCAACCTGTCATCGTATTATGATGCATCTAAATATGGAGATTCCATTCTGAGGTCATAATCAACTGCCATGATACTTCAAAACCCAATGAGACTGATGTTCTAACCTCCTTGTTCTGGGTAAAGCAAAGGTGGGCAGCTGCCCAAGGCATAGGTGCAACAAATATCCCCACTGTCTCCCATGCCTTCCCATCCAAAAATCATCTGAAGTATCAGGAAAGGGCCCCTCCTGATCACTAGGGATTAATTTCACCAAGGATTCACCTTCTCCTGCTGTGAGTTAGGACCTACCCTTTTCTTTTTTCCTAAGCAATCCCCTAAACAAATCTGGCAAAGGGGTCTTTCTTTGCTCCTCAAGCAAGCAGGAGGGACAAGCATGAAAGCTGGAGGCTTCCTTCAGATGATGACACATTTAAATATTGGAAGAAATGTTTTCAATTGTACTGTTCCTTTAACTTGTTCTCTGCTCTGAGTTCCAATATTGCGGGGGGGGGGGGAGTGGAATATAAGTACATTCATCGCATCCATCAGACGTAAACTGAATCCAAATAAAACGGAGGTACTCGCTATAGGCAATCCTAATCTGGGAATGGTGATAAGCTCTCCAGTTCTGGACGGGGTCACACTTCCCCTAAAGGACTGCGTCCGCAGATTGAGGTACTCCTGGACTTGTCGCTTCAGCTGTCATCTCCGGTGGATGCGACAGCCAGGAGTGCCTGTTATCAGCTTCGGCTGATATGCCAGCTACGGACCTCCCTCGAAAACCTAGAAACGGTTGTACTGGCAACCTCTCGTCTCGATTTCTGCAATGCGCTCTACATGGGGCAACCCTCATGCCACGTTCGGAAGATGCAATAGGTCCAAAATATGGCAGCCAGATTGGTGACAGGGAGTTCCAAATTTGATTCTATTACACCTATCTTAAAATTCCTACACTGACTGCCTATTAGCTTCCGGGCACAGTATCTCTGGCTTTACTCTCTGGCTTTACTCCATGAACGAAGATTCAGGAAGGACTCATCCAGTGCTTTCTACAAGCGCGTTGATGACTTAAAAAGGCCAATCCGAGATAAACAAGTCCGGTTGCAGAAGGCACAGCAGAAAGTCTCCTTGGGTGATGTTTCCGGGCATAGTATAAAGTGTTGGTTATTACGTATAAAGCCCTGCATAGCTTGGGCCCAGCTTTCCTAAGGGAACACCTCCTCCCATATACAGTAATCCTTCCTGGATTCTCAGGTCCTCTGGAAAGAACCTACTGCAGTTAGATAGAACTAGACTGAAGATGACTTCCCAGGGGATGTTCTCTGTTGCTGCTCCAAAAATCTGGAACGATCTGCCAGATAAGATCCGCCATCTAACATCTTTGGAGGACTTTAAGAAGGCAATAAAAACGGATCTCTTCCGGCAGGCCTTCCCAAACGGATCTCCAAATTTTCGCTCTCCATTTGTTAAGCTTTGATCTCGATTTATTTTTATTAACCATTTTATTGGGAATTATTTTTAATGGTATTTTAGGGTGGGAGGGAGATTGGGGAGCTAGGATCTAATATGTCCTGTTATGCTTTTTTCTATTGATAGTCATGTTTGATTTTATTGTTTTTGTTTGTTGTTACCTGCCTCGATCCAATACAGGAAGAGGCGGAATACAAATAATAATAATAATAATAATAATAATAATTATTATTATTATTTCAGTTAGTCTCAAAAATACTACAAGATCTCTACATACTGATTCTATATCTTTGAACATCTCAAATGAATTGATTTTCTTCCTATCTGCTTTCTTCACTGTCCAGACTTCCTATCTGTACATTGTGATGGAGAAATACAGTGACTTGGACTATCCTCATTTTAGAGTTCAGAGTTATATCTTTGCAGTTTAGGATCTCATCTTGTTCTTTCATAGCTGCCCTTCCCATTCCTAGTCGTCTTGTGATTTCTTGGCAGCAATCTCTGGGAGCGCAAAAGACTACACACAGCTTTCCCAGCCAGTCTCTGCCAGCCTAACTATGGGCCTTGGAAGGACTCACATTCAGTGGTCATTCAGCAATAAACCAGTGGTAAATGCAGCATTAGTATACAGTTATGTCCACGGGTTCTGGATCTACAGATTTATCCAACCACGGTTTGAAAATATATTTTTAAAAAGAAATTCCAAAATGAAAACCTTGAATTTTAGTTGTCATTTTATATAAGGGACGCTATTTTACTATGCCACTGTATATATTGGAATTTGAGTATCCAGGGGTGTTGGTATCTATGGGAGGTCCCAGATAACCATAACCTAGTGGATACCAAGGACCCATTGTTTTGGGCCCGATAAGGCCAATCTATACTGTGAATCAGAACTAAAAGGATGGTTTGTGAAAGAACTAGTTTATTCCTTCTAGCATGCTGCTGCCATGTGAGTGAGTCACTTTTCTCACTGAGTGAATGGCAGTGATTCACCTTCCCAAACTGTGTGCGGGAATAATATAAGTGAGATTATTTTGTGTGGGAGATTTTGTGAATTTAAGAGTTTGAGAATGTAAGGAGGCAGGCAAAAACTGAGAAGAGGCAAAGGAGGCAGCTCAAGGAGCAGGGACGTAGCCAAGGGGGGGGATCTTGGGGTCCGGACCCCCCCTTCCATTAGAAAAATGAATGGTGTGTGCTGCTGCGCCACCCCCTCCCAAGCCCCATTATAATGGTGGCACTTAGTCTGGACCCCCCTCTTCCTAAAATCCTGGCTACGTCCCTGCAAGGAGCCAAGCCATATCATGCTTTGTCTCTGTGCCATGCATAAGAAACAAGAGATATACTGTGAAGTCGAAGGCTTTCATGGCTGGCATCCATAGGTTTTTTTTGTGGGTTTTTCTGGCTCTGTGGCCATGTTCTAGAAGAGTTTATTCCTGTCGTTTTGCCAGCATTGGCTGGCGAAACGTCAGGAATAAACTCTTCTAGAACATGGCCGCAGAACATGAAAAACCCACAAAAAACAATAGATATACTCATTCTGGGCAAGTACAATTCATCCCAGTTATCTTTACTCTCAGAAAATATCGCAAAATAGCCAAAACTAATCCATAATGCAATCAGTGCTGCCTTGATTCTGAACAATATAATGCAATATATATGCAACCTAGGGATTTATTTTTGACTCATCAGCTGTGAAGGGGACTATATACTTTAGCCTCACAGTTCTCCCTGCCTTGAGTCATTCTCTTTACCTTGCCTAACTCTACAACATCATTTTTTTTAAAGAATGGGACAACTAGCACTGAACACAGTATTCCCAAAGTGGCTGCATCACTGCTTTAATATGATACAGCAGAGTATGATTCAGTCAGCAGCACGATGCTGGCAGGTTTTATTTTCAGTCCCTTTGCTAAGAAGTTTCAAGGGTGGAACATGCCTCCCCACCAACCATGCCAGCATCAAAAGCTGCTGTGTTCTGAATTAGCGTTTTCATTGATCCTAAGCAGTCATGCAGTTAGATCATTACAGACTTTGGATCAGAGGATGGGGAAGCTTTTTTGGGGGGGAGGGAGGGAGGGATGACAGTTCCCAAAATCCCCTAGCTCTCATATTGACTGGGCAGTGCTGAGAATTGTAGTCCCCCAAAGTAGATTTTCCATGCTCGGCTGAAGATGTAATGGTCTTACAGGCACCCCTCTCTTTGGATGGCCGTCTCCACTGCAACACTTTAAAATGTGGTCAGTTGTATTTCAAGAACTCTTCCTTCTTATCCATTTTGCTAAGAGCAGCCCTGGATTTCTGCCCCAGAGCCCTGACCTCAAGGTATCACTAGTCAGAACTGGCCCTATCTTTAGGGAGGGTGAGATAACTACATCAGGCAGCAGATGTCTATGGGTTGGCAGTGGCACTAGCAAGATTTTGAAGAGAGAAACATGTGGCTTGTCTGGGGTTCTCTGAGCTAGTCGGCTGCCCTCTTAGGGAAGTGGAAAAAGGATATTCCTCCTCATAAATGCAGATGTACAATCCAGCTGCAAGTTTGATATCACCATAAATACATCAGGTGGCATCTGATTTTGGATGAAAGGCTGGCTCAGTCCTCTTTAGGACTTTGGATGGAGCATCAGGAAATACCAGAGAACGCCTTAAGGATCTTCAAGTAAAGGAAAGAATGCTGCCTGAATCCCCAGAGAGTATTAACACTGCTGACAATACTAGACTAGATAGGCCAGTAGTCTGACTCAGTTTAAGCCAATTTCCTACCTCTGGTCAGCCTCAGTGCCTCAAATGGGAGGCGGTATGTTTTGTCTTCAGTACATCTGGTGAATGAAAACAGGAGAAGAGCCTACTTATTTCTCTCACTCCATGTTTATGTTTGTTTCCCACCTTTCTAATATTATAAATATGTATGTACCTGCCAAATACCCTAAAGGCACCAGAGTATTTCTGATCTTGAAAACAAAGTAGGATCAGATGAGGTTATCACTTAGATGTGAGGCTGCCAACAATACCAGATACTACAGGCTATATTTCAGAGGAATTAACTGGCAAAACCACCTCTGAGTATTCCTTGCCTAAGAAATCCCTTTGAAATTAATAGTCACCATAAGTCAACAAGTGGCATAAAGGCACATATGCATACATGCACACATATGTACTGTACAGATGTGTTGGAAAGAGTGCACAACTCAAAGACTCCCTATCCTCCACTGCTCTCCTTAGTTGCTGTAAATTCATACCCATGACCTCCCTGATCGCATCTATCCATTTAGTGTATGGTCTTCCTCTCTTTCTACATTCCTCCACCTTTCCTAGCATTATTGTCTTTTCTAATGAGTCATGCATTCTCCAAAGTATGACATCTCGATCATCTTGGCTACCAGGGAGATTTCAGGCTTCATCTGTTGTAGGACCCATTTGCTTGTCTTTTTGGCTGTCCATGGTATCCTCAGTACTCTTCTCCAGCCCTGCTACTCTTCTCCAGTCTTGCTACATAACCAGAACGTCTCTCCAAAGCTGCTGGCCCCTGGCTGCACACTCTGACCTGATCAGGGATGATGCAGACGTAGTTGCAGCCCAAATGATGCTCTGCATCCCAGAAGGAAAGGCTGTGCTATTAGTCAGCAGACAGAGCTACACAGCCAAGGACGCATTAAAGCAGCCGCTGCTGACGTCAAGGATGCTTATTGGAGGCTGAAGTCCCAGATGGATAATGCTCTGGCAAAGGGCCAGAGAGCATCATCAGCACAGGGGGTGCTAGCCACTGATTTAAGAGTCCATTCTCTTTGCTGGGGTTGATGGGAGCAAAGTTCCATCACATTCTAGAACTCGGTGCTGAAAACTAGATTCTGATATATGGGTATTTATTTCTTTTTCTCTTCCCATATTAAACACTGCTTCGCTGTCAGAGTCCCAGCTCAAAACATACTGATATTTGCGGTGGACAGTTCAAACAGCATTCTCCCAGTTAATGGCAGGGCACTGACCTATTCATTTCATCAGGAGATCTTCCCTGAGGATTATACCCTACAAGTTAAACCTGCCGATTTTGATTTTAATTCTATAGTTCTGTTCATTTCATTAGGAGATATTATTATTATTATTATTATTATTATTATTATTATTAACCTTTATTTATGAAGCACTGTAAATTTACACAGTGCTGTACATGCAATCTTTTTAACTTGTATCCTACAAGTTAAACCTGCCGATTTTGATTTTAATTCTATAGAGTGTGACTTGTCCAAGGTCACCCAGTGGGTTTACACAGCTGAGCTTGGATTCAAACTCTGGTCTCCAGAGTCCTAGTCCAACACTCAAACCACACTAAACCATGCTGGCTTCCTCTCCCTATTTCTCATTTATTTCATCATGCGGCATTTGTTAATTTGAAAGGCATTTCCTATGCAGCAGTGGCTGGTGCTGACATTATTATCATTATTAAACCATCCTTTAATCTCTGTCCAATATTCAGCTGCCCGTATTGTCACATCCGCTCGCCGCTTTGACCATGTTTCTCCTCTTATCCTCCCTTCATTGGCTCCCCTTCCCCTTCTGCATCCGGTACAAGCTTTTCTTATTGACTTTCAAAGCCCTCCATGGATTTACCCCTCCTTACTTATCTGACCTTCTTTCTCCTTACATTCCTACTCGCACCCTCCGCTCTGGTAGTCAAGGTCTCCTGTCACAGTGTAGGACTACCACTGCCCCCTCCCAAATTCGTCCCTTCTCGCTTGCTGCCCCTTACTCCTGGAACCTTCTTCCCCCACCTGCACACCTCATCACTTCTCTACCCAGTTTCATAACTGAGTTAAAGACTATATTGTTTAGAGAAGCGTTCCCAGAGGCTAGCCCCTCTCTGACCCAGGAAGCCTCCTTTTAACCATCAAGAAGCCAAGCCCTTCCTCCAGTCCATCTGCCTTGGTCCAGGCCTTGGAGGTGGAGAAGACCTGCTGGACCTGATCCCATTCCCCACCACCACTCCCCTCTCCTTTTGTGTCGTGTCTTCTTAGATTGTAAGCCTGAGGGCAGGGAACTGTCTAACTAAAATATTGTATGTACAACGCTGTGTAAATTTACAGCGCTTTATAAATAAAGGATAATAATAATAATAATAATAATAATAATAATAATAATATGTTT
>NC_056530.1:838187-845346 GCF_019175285.1 Sceloporus undulatus | reverse complement strand
CTAATACTAATATATGTTTGAGAATCTTTCCAAGGGATCCTCTTTATGACAGCTCAATGTCCCCCCCCCCCCAACTCAGATTTTTGTTGGCTTGAAATTTCAGGGCCTGGGGTATTCTTGACATGACAGCCCTGGCTCTGATTCTGCTGGGATGGGATGCCAAATTGCACCATTTGATCTTGGCTTTGATTTTTAAAACCTGCATACATTTATCTTTTAGAATTGTTTTCAAACTGCTTTAAATGAAGTTATGGGCAGAAAGCATGTATAGGTACTAGGAAGGGAGGATGAGGGAGGTTTTTGAGCAGCAGCCTCCTGGAAAAGTCAAAATAACATGTCACGTCAATCCACCATCCCCCAGTCAGCGCTTTGCATGATATGAGAGCACCACATGGAAGGGGTTTTATCTGGTCCCTCCTTTTGGTAAATAGATGTTCCTGGCAGACAGTGGGTAAAGACAATCTGCCAGTAGAGCTTAAAGCATTTAGCCGGTGACGTACAGCCCAGAAAATGACTTTATCTCTGAATTTCTGTAAAACCCTCCCCGCAATACCACATCTTGGTCTTCCCACCCATGATACCATGATGTGTGCATTCAGCTTTCCATGAAAGCATTTCCATTTGTTTTCGGATGCTGGAGTTGTTGTAGGTTGTTCCCAAGGCGTTTTGCTGCCTGAGGGAGGGACAGGTGGTGCAGATTTTCAGCTCCACAGATACTGTTTTTAAATATCCCACATTTTAATGTAAAGTCAGAAACAAAGCATGCTTTGCTCTAATTAGCCTGTTATCAGTTTTGGTTTCTCCATATGGAGGCATTACCATCATGTTGCATTGGACCATGAACCTCTTGTGCAACTCTATTTTTATATTCTCCTTACCAGATGAGAGACCCTTTTCACACTGTACAATTTATGTGCTGTAAGGGGATTCACATTACTTTTGTGTCCCAAGGAGATATGGATCTCTGCAGTGATGCAGTACCGGATCGACATTCCTACTACATTTCCCATTCCCCAGTCTCTCTATGCCATTTTAACCCTGTTGCCATTCATATCGATTTCAAATGGAGGTGCCTCCATTTCTAGGAATCATGCAGCGCGATCTGATCAATTCAGTAGCATATCACACATACCAAGATCTGGATCGTTGCGATGCTTAAAAAAAGATGCGCTTAAGAACCTGTTGTTGAATACACCAGGTTAAGTGGGGTCTTCCATGGCCCTCCTGCAAACAGTGCTTGGTGCATTTGGGGCCAGTGGGAATGTGGTGGAAATAACCTGGTTTCACACCCATGTTGTTTCATAGTATGGATGGGCCCTAAGTCCACTTTAACTGCCTTGCTCCTATGGAATTTGGAGGCTATAGAGGTCTTTTGGTGAGAATTCTAAATATCCCTCCCTAAACTGTCAATCCCAGGATTCTGTAAGATGGTTCCATGGCTGTTAAAGTAAATCATATTGCTATATTGTATAGTGACAAAGGGCCCTTGTTTGGTTTACCTTTTGGCTTAGATCCTGGACTGAAGGGAACCTGCCCTGCTGGGAACAGGCCATCTCTGTCCCTGAATCGTCTTATGCTGGATTTCATTTCCCAGAATGTTATCAGACTTGCTTGGGCTATGATTCTCAGCCTATCTCCCGACTATCATCCAGGTATCAGAATGTTGATTTCAGTCTCAGGCCTCCACATCTAATCAGTTGTAGCCAGTGGCTTATATGTCATTGGATGGTGAACCATGTCAGTTTTACTCCCAACTGATGGAGTCATTCAAAGTGCTGATCTTTTGGGGATAGGGGCTGGCACTTTGGATAGCTCTTTTCCAGTTTCAAACTAACCCCAGAGTGGATGCGCCATCCAACTGACATGGAAGCCACCAATGCCCAACTATATTAATGTGCTGTGTTTTTTTTAAAAAAAAAACTATTTTAGTGTCTGGAACTAAAAGTCACTGGGAATTTTCCCAGTCTATGAGTGGGATAATATATGAGGAATGAGAGTTCAAGGATGGATTACATCTGTATACTATTTATGATGCATGGCTTTTCTTGTTCCTGTATGGAGCTTAGCCTATGAGGAGATCCCAGAATTCCATAGGAGAAACCATAGCAGTTAAAATGTGTCAGGCTTCGACAGTTTTGCAGTGTGGATACACCGCAAAATACATCCATCCAGAGCTATGGAGCATCCCTAAAAGCAATTGCACCGCTGTTACAAATAAGGCCCCCTCTTCCAGATGTCGTATAAGCCTGTTGTTCTCCAAGCTTGTGTACCCAGCTCTGCCCAAAAAACCTGTAGAAGTTGTGTTTCATTTTAGAGAGGCACCTCTTTTTTATGTGACACAAGTTTGTTTCTGAGAGAATACGTACAAGTATCGAGCAGATATGTTCTTCAAAATTAAAATTAAAATCTTGGTCTTCAGAGGCAACCTGAGCACCTCAAAGCAAGACTTATCATCCACTATTGAGCTTGTTCCCATGAGAAAAGATTGCCCATAGGCAACCACTTCTGCTTCTCACTGGTGCTATCTGTGTTGGTGGAATGAATTCCACAGGGGCTCATTATCCCAAACGCATAACCCAGAGGCAGCTGCTACATAGGTTCTCTAAGGTCACAATGAACAAATATATATTCATGTGAATTCCAACTACATGAGCTCAGGGTAGATGAAGATATTGTTCTTATCAAATCCTGCAAACCTGTAGTGATCTGAACTTGGGAAAGCTATCTTTTGGATTGCATTTCCCAGAACCAGTTTCTAAGACTTCGACTGCATGGTGTGATGGTTTGATGTCGGACTTTGACTTTGGAGATACATTTATGCACAGGTTTTAAAAATCAAAGCCAAAATCAGATGATGCAATTTGGCATCCCATTCCAGCAGAATCAGAACTAGGGCTATCATGGCAAGAATAGCCCAGGCCTGAGATTTCAGGCCTTAACCTGAGTCCGGGGAGGAGGGGGGGCACGAAAGCTCATGCTGCCAACCTCTTTCTTTCAGTTAGTCTCAAAGGCACAACAAGATCTCTCTACATTCTGATTCTACAAATTACAGGGCTATATCTTTGAATTCTACCTGTTTGGACAGTTGTTGTTGCTGTATGCCTTCAAGTCATTTTGACTTATGGCAACCCTAAGGTGACTCTATCACAGGGTTTTCATGGCAAGACTTGTCAAGAGGGGGTTTGCCATTGCATGTCCCCCACTTTGTTTAACATTTACATGAAACTGCTGGGAGAGATCCTCCGGAGACATGGGGTGCAGGTTTCACGTACGCTGATGACACCCAAATATGTTTCTCTGTGTCTCCAACTGACGTATGACTAAGGATTGCGTCTCTCCTCTGAATGCCTGCCTGGAGTTGGTAATGGGCTAGATGAGGGAAAAACAAACTCAGATTGAATCCAGAGAAACGAGAAGTACTCGTGATAGGTTCCCCAGGCCCGGGGAAGGAAATTTATCCACCTGTCCTGGACGGGGCCACACTTTCCCTAAAGGACAAAGTTTGCAGTTTAGGAGTACTTCTGGATTTGTCCCTGCAATTGACAATCTCCGTAGATGCGACGGCCAGAAGTGTTTGCTATCAGCTTCGGTTGATACTCCAACTGCGACCCTACCTGGGCCAAAGAGACCTTGAAACAGTGGTAACTGCTCTGGTAACTTCTCGCTTATATTTCTGTAATCACTCTACATGGAGCTACCCTGTACCAAGTCCGAAAGCTTCAGTTAGTACAAATATGGCAGCCAGACCGGTCACCAGTGCATCTAGGTTTGACCATATACACCTAAGCTGAAAGCTCTTCACTGGCTGACTATTTGCTTCCAGGCACAATGCAAGGTGTTGGTTATCACCTATAAAGCCCTACATGGCTTGGGCCCGAGTTATGAGGGACCGCATCTCCCCTCTGAGTCGCCCCGCACACCAGAACATACGGGAAGAACTTATTGGAAACTCCATCGTCCAAATACGTCTCCTCTTCCAAAGGGCCTTTACAATAACGCCCCGCGAATCTGGAACAGCCTTCTGGAGGGGCTCCACCTCATGACCTCTTTGGAAACATTTAAAAAGAGATGATTGAAAACCTACTCTTTTTGCCAGCGTTCCCCCCCCGAGGGTGAATGTCTACATGACCAATATGCCTGCCGATAATGATATTCTGTCTTACCCCTGGATGTTGGATGCTGTTGGTTGTTGATGTTTGTATATGTACCATTTTGTGTTTTTATAGTGTATTGTATGCATTGTATGTATTGATTTTAGTCGTCTGTAACCTCGCTTCAATCCTTGGGAGAGGCGGGGACATACAAATAAAATTTTATTATTATTTATATTATATTTCTTGAACCTAAGAGAGTGCAACTTGCCCAAGGCCACTCAATATGTTTCCATGGCTGAGGTGAAATCAAACTCTGGTTTCCAGAGTTGTCAGTCCAGTGCTCAAACCATTATGCCATGTCCGTCACATCACCAGCCTAGACAGCTTAAACAGCTGTCAAGAGGATCTCTTTTGCCAGGCCTCCCCGAATTAAAACCCGGCCACCAAATTGAACTCTCTATCCCTCTGAGTTTGCTACATCCTATGTGCCTGATTTATTGGTTTTGATGGTCTTGATGTCTAAGTTGAATTGATGTGATTTTAATGTGTGATTTTAAATTGTTAATGTTTAATTATGTTTTAGCGGAGGATGGCTGGGAGGATATGGGATTGATGTGGATTTTAACTTGTAAGCCGCCTTGATTGTAATTGACGAGATGTGGATATAAATAAAAGATTTATTTTTTTGTATATTGCATGATGATAATAATTATTACTAATAAAACTCTCCTATATAATAATCATAATAATAATTAAAATAATTTTTTATTTATATTTCCTGCCTGCAGATCGAAGCGGTTTTACAACAATCAAATAACAATTACAAAAATAAAACTATTGTATATAAAAACATTTTATATACAATTATCATAAAAATACACTCAATAAAAAACATTATACCATTACCAATACAATGTATTGACTAAATCGTCATTTAAAATACATATCATTACAAAATGTATGATTTAATGTGTTGACTTTGGTTGGACTATCAATAGGAATCAAGAATTACATTCGCTATCAATTATTTAGCTCCCGACTTTTGCCCAAATTGGACGCTCACCAAATTGCAATGAATGGAGCTAAGATCACTTCCTCACATCCTGGGAGAACATGTCAACTAACCTGTCACTTGGTGCTTCCAGATCCACAAAGATCACCAGTTTCCCAATATTTAGAATTTGAAGTCTTGAATAGTAACCCAACCCAAGAATCCCAGAGGTCAAGCCTTATAGGGGTGGGCATCCTATCTGCAAACTGCTGTCCCAGGTTGTGGCAAGCAAGAGCTGAAGGAACCTTCCTTTAAATCTAGCAAACCATAATTGCAAGGATGCTTTTCCTTGTACTTGAACTGCAGCGTCATAATGCGCACCACAAAACAGAGGTCTCTTTCTTTCAAGCAGGTGGAGCCTGTGCCTTTCTCTCTCTTAGGCTTTCTCTCTGCCAGGAAGATCAGCCTTTGAACCAGAGGCACAAAGCTCTTTCGTGTGTTCCAAATAACACCCTTCCTTTTGTGAGCTTTGTTCTCCCTCTGTGAGGTTTCTGGCTACAGCTACTCAGCTTGACAACCTTTAAATCATTTAGCAATGACGCTGAGAGCTGAAGTGAATAGACCTATTTGGAGCTGAATTCTAACAATACCAGGCACACTAATGGGATACAAAAAATAAGTCACATGCCATCTCACTAGCTGCATTGCTTTACTTCTTTGTACTTTATAAAAACAACAACTCCCCACACACTCCATCATGTGTGGAATCCAATTAAGATGATATTAAAAATTTAAACTTGGAAAGGTCACCTTATTAGAAGTGCAGTATAATCTGGAGATTTTTTCCATCTTCAGTCATAAACAAGAGAGTGGAATCATCCATTACAAACAAAAGCGCACAAGCAATGTACTAGTGCTTAACTGTATGAATTTTATGGTCAGTATGATACAGGTGGCACCAGATCTGTCCACTTTGGAGCTAGTAGGGCAGCCTTGATTAGTACTTGGATGGGAGGCTACACCCATGAATGCTGTAGGATAGATTTCAGAGGAAGGGACCTGGGAAAAACCACTTCTGAGTCTTCCTTGCCTAAGAACCTTATAAAACTAGGGTCTCATAAACTGACAGGCCAATTTGAAAGCACATAGATACACCATGATACAACTGGTGACATACTATCTGATGTTAGACTATGACTCTAGAGACAAGGGTTTGGATTTCTGCTCAGCCACGGAGACCCATGAGCCACTCTCTCAGCCTCAGGGGAGGGCAATGGCAAATGTCTCTGAACAATCTTTCCAAGAAAACCCTTATATAAGTTCATCTTAAGTCAGACACAACGCAGCAATATGGCTGATCAGCTGGGATTTTAGTGATTGAGCCTAGGAATTTAAATCCCCAAACTGCATCTAGCACTAATCTAGCTATTATTTTTCTTTCTTTCACCAGCCTTCATTTTTCCTCCTTATTTTATCTTTTGGGCCAAAACCGATAGATCTAGCATTTTAACAAATGTGTGTGTGTGTGTGTTGAGAGGGGTGGTGGTGAGACAGGTTTATTTGCTATCCCCTTTTCTCTGCTTTGCTCTTCCTGCATGTTCAATAAGGGATTCGGTGCCAGCTGTGCTTACCTTGGCTGTTGTAGGCTGGACACAGATACAATGGATCAGCTAAAGTTGAATCCCATTCTTTCCCAGGTCAGAGCCTATTGCATCATTTAATGCAGACATTGTGCACTCTCTCTTTTTTTTTTTCCCAGAGGCTAGCCCCTCTCTGACCCAGGAAGCCTCCTTTTAACCATCAAGAAGCCAAGCCCTTCCTCCAGTCCATCTGCCTTGGTCCAGGTCTTGGAGGTGGAGAAGACCTGCTTGACCTGATCCCATTCCCCACCACCACTCCCTTCTCCTTTTGTGTCGTGTCTTCTTAGATTGTAAGCCTGAGGGCAGGGAACTGTCTAACTAAAATATTGCATGTACAACGCTGTGTAAATTTACAGCGCTTTATAAATAAAGGATAATAATAATAATAATAATAATAATAATAATAATAATAATAATAATAATAATATGTTTGA
>NC_056530.1:751598-838162 GCF_019175285.1 Sceloporus undulatus | reverse complement strand
GCTGCCATGTGAGTGAGTCACTTTTTCTCCCTGAGTGAATGGCAGTGATTCACCTTCCCCAAACTGTGTGCGGAATAATATCGTGAGTTATTTTGTGGGGGAGATTTTGTGAATTTAAGAGTTTGAGAATGTAGGAGCAGGCAAAAACTGAGAAAGGCAAGGAGCAGCAGCTCAGGAGCAGGGACGTAGCCAAGGGGGGATCTTGGGGTCCGGACCCCCCCCCTTCCATTAGGAAAAAATGAATGGTGTGTGCTGCTGCGCCCCCACCCCCTCAAGCCCCTCTTATAATGGTGGCACTTAGTCTGGACCCCCCTCTTCCTAAAATCCTGGCTACGTCCCTGCAAGGAGCCAGGCCATATCATGCTTTGTCTCTGTGCCATGCATAAGAAACAAGAGTATTACTGTGAAGTCGAAGGCTTTCATGGCTGGCATCCATAGGTTTTTTTTTGTGGGTTTTTCTGGCTCTGTGGCCATGTTCTAGAAGGTTTTTTTCCGTCTTTGCCAGCATTGGCTGCGAAACGTTCAGGAAAACTCTCTAGAAACATGGCCGCAGAACATGAAAAACCCACAAAAAACAATAGATATACTCATTCTGGGCAAGTACAATTCATCCCGTTATCTTTACTCTCAGAAAATATCGCAAAATAGCCAAAACTAATCCATAATGCAATCAGTGCTGCCTTGATTCTGAACAATATAATGCAATATATATGCAACCTAGGATTTATTTTGACTCATCCCTGTGAGGGGACTATATACTTTGCCTCACAGTTCTCCTGCTTGAGTCATTCTCTTTACCTTGCCTAACTCTACAACATCATTTTTTTTAAAGAATGGGACAACTGCACTGAACACAGTATTCCCAAAGTGGTTGCATCACTGCTTTAATATGATAAGAGTATGATTCAGTCAGCAGCACGATGCTGGCAGGTTTTATTTTCAGTCCCTTTGCTTAGAGTTTCAGGGTGGAACCTGCCTCCCCACCAACCATGCCAGCATCAAAGCTGCTGTGTTCTGAATTAGCCTTTTCATTGATCCTAAGCAGTCATGCAGTTAGATCATTACAGACTTTGGATCCGAGGATGGGGAAGCTTTTTGGGGGGAGGGAGGGAGGGATGACAGTTCCCAAAATCCCCTAGCTCTCATATTGACTGGGCAGTGCTGAGAATTGTAGTCCCCCAAAGTAGATTTTCCATGCTCGGCTGAGATTAATGGTCTTACAGGCACCCTCTCTTTGGATGGCCGTCTCCATTAAAATGTGGTCCGTTGTATTTCAGGAACTCTTCCTTCTTACCCATTTTGCTAAGAGCAGCCCGGATTTCTGCCCCCCTAGCCCTGACCTCAAGGTATCCCTAGTCAGAACTGCGCTGTCTTTAGGGAGGGTGAGATACACTACATCGGGCAGACACTATCTATGGGTTTGCAGTTGCATCTTGGCATTGGCCTTTTGAAGAGAGAGAAATATGTGGCTTGTCTGGGGTTCTCTGAGCTAGTCGGCTGCCCTCAAGGGAAGTGGAAAAAGGATATTCCTCCTCATAAATGCCGATGTACAATCCAGCTGCAAGTTTGATATCACCATAAACCACCTCAGGTGGCATCTGATTTGGATGAAAAGGCTGGCTCAGTCCTCTTTAGGACTTTGGATGGAGCATCAGGGAAATACCAGAGAACGCCTTACGGATCTTCAAGTAAAGGAAAGAATGCTGCCTGAATCCCCAAAGAGTATAACACTGCTGACATACTAGACTAGATAGGCCAGTAGTCTGACTCAGTTTAAGCCAATTTCCTACCTCTGGTCAGCCTCCAGTGCCTCAAATGGGAGGCGGTATCTTTTGTCTTCAGTACATCTGGTGAATGAAAACAGGAGAAGAGGCTACTATTTCTCTCACTCCATGTTTATGTTTGTTTCCCACCTTTCTAATATTATAAATATGTAGTTTACTGCCAAATACCCTAAAGGCACCAGAGTATTTCTGATCTTGAAACAAAAGTAGGATCAGATGAGGTTATCACTTAGATGTGAGGCTGCCAACAATACCAGATACTACAGGATATTTCAGAGGATTAAACTGGCAAAACCACCTCTGAGTATTCCTTGCCTAAGAAATCCCTTTTTGATATAGTCACCATAAGTCAACAAGTGGCATAAAGGCACATATGCATACATGCACACTATGTACTGTACCGATGTGTTGGAAGAGGTGCACAACTCAAAGACTCCCTCTCCTCCACTGCTCTCCTTAGTTGCTGTAAATTCATACCATGACCTCCCTGATCGCATCTATCCATTTAGTGTATGGTCTTCCTCTCTTTCTACATCCCTCCACCTTTCCTAGCATTATTGTCTTTTTCTAATGAGTCATGCATTCTCCAAAGTATGACATCTCGATCATCTTGGCTACCAGGGAGATTTCAGGCTTCATCTTGTTGTAGGACCCATTTGCTTGTCTTTTGGCTGTCCTGCCATGGTATCCTCAGTACTCTTCTCCAGCCCTGCTACTCTTCTCCGTCTTGCTACATAACCAGAACGTCTCTCCAAAGCTGCTGGCCCCTGGCTGCACACTCTGACCTGATCAGGGATGATGCAGACATAGTGCAGCCCAAATGATGCTCTGCATCCCCGAAGGAAAGGCTGTGCTATTAGTCAGCAGACAGAGCTACACAGCCAAGGACGCATTAAAGCAGCCGTGCTGACGTCAAGGATGCTTATTGGAGGCTGAAGTCCCAGATGGATAATGCTCTGGCAAAGGGCCAGAGAGCATCTCTCGCACAGGGGTGCTGCCACTGATTTAGAGTCCATTCTCTTTGCTGGGGTTGATGGGAGCAAAGTTCCATCACATTCTAGAACTCGGGCTGAAAACTAATTCTGTATATGGGTATTTATTCTTTTCTCTTCCCATATTAAACACTGCTTCGCTGTCAGAGTCCCAGCTCAAAACATACTGATATTTGCGGTGGACCGTTCAAACAGCATTCTCCCAGTTAATGGCAGGGCACTGACCTATTCATTTCATCAGGAGATCTTCCCTGAGGATTATACCCTACAAGTTAAACCTGCCGATTTTGATTTTTTCTATAGTTCTGTTTCATTTCATTAGAGAATATTATTATTATTATTATTATTATTATATTATTATTAACCTTTATTTATGACGCACTGTAAATTTACACATGCTGTACATGCAATCTTTTTAACTTGTTCCTACAAGTTAAACCTGCCGATTTTGATTTTAATTCTATAGAGTGTTACCTGTCCAAGGTCACCCAGTGGGTTTACACAGCTGAGCTTGGATTCAAACTCTGGTCCCAGAGTCCTGTCCAAACCTCAAACCACACTCCATGCTGCTTCCTCTCCCTATTTCTCATTTATTTCATCATGCGGCATTTGTTAATTTGAAAGGCATTTCCTATGCAGCAGTGGCTGGTGCTTCATTATTATCATTATTATCATTATTAAACCATCCTTTAATCTCTGTCCAATATTCAGCTGCCCGTATTGTTCACATCGCTCGCTGCTTTGACCATGTTTCTCCTCTTTTATCCTCCCTTCATTGGCTTCCCCTTCCCCTTCTGCATCCGGTACAAGCTTTTCTTATTGACTTTCAAAGCCCTCCATGGATTTACCCTCCTTACTATTCTGACCTTCTTTCTCCTTACATTCCTACTCGCACCCTCCGTCTGGTTTCAGGTCTCCTGTCACAGTGTAGGACTACCACTGCCCCCCTCCCGAATTCGTCCCTTCTCGCTTGCTGCCCCTTACTTCCTGGAAACCTTCTTCCCCCACCTGCACACCTCATCACTTCTCTACCCAGTTTCATAACTGAGTTAAAGCTATATTGTTTAGAGAAGCGTTCCCAGAGGCTAGCCCTCTCTGACCAGGAGAGCCTCCTTTTAACCATCAAGAAGCCAAGCCCTTCCTCCAGTCCCTCTGCCTTGGTCCAGGCCTTGGAGGTGGAGAAGACCTGCTGGACCTGATCCATTCCCCACCACCACTCCCCTCTCCTTTTGTGTTCTGTCTTCTTAGATTGTAGCCTGAGGGCAGGGAAATGTCTAACTAAATATTGTATGTACAACGCTGTGTAATTACAGCGCTTTATAAATAAAGGTTAATAATAATAATAATAATAATAATAATAATAATATAATATAATTATGTTTGAGAATCTTTCCAAGGGCTCTTTTATGACAGCTCAATGTCCCCCCCCCCCCAACTCAGATTTTTTGTTGGCTTGAAATTTCAGGGCCTGGGGTATTCTTGACATGACAGCCCTGGCTCTGATTCTGCTGGGGATGGGATGCCAAATTGCACCATTTGATCTTGGCTTTGATTTTTTTAAAACCTGGCATACATTTATCTTTTAGAATTGTTTTCAAACTGCTTTAAATGAAAGTTATGGGCAGAAAGCAATGTATAGGTTACTAGGAAGGGAGGATGAGGGAGGTTTTTGAGCAGCAGCCTCCTGGAAACAGTCAAAATAACATGTCACGTCAATCCACCATCCCCCAGTCAGGCTTTGCATGATATGAGAGCACCACATGGAAGGGGTTTTATCTGGTCCCTCCTTTTGGTAAATAGATGTTCCTGGCAGACAGTGGGTAAAGACAATCTGCCAGTAGAGCTTAAAAGCATTTAGCCGGTGACGTACAGCCCAGAGAAATGACTTTATCTCTGAATTTCTGTAAAACCCTCCCCGCAAATACCACATCTTGGTCTTCCCACCCATGATACCATGATGTGTGCATTCAGCTTTCCATGAAAGCATTTCCATTTGTTTTCGGATGCTGGAGTTGTTGTAGGTTGTCCCAAGGCGTTTTGCTGCCTGAGGGAGGGACAGGTGGTGCAGATTTTCAGCTCCACAGATACTGTTTTTAAATATCCCACATTTTAATGTAAAGTCAGAAACAAAGCATGCTTTGCTCTTAATTAGCCTGTTATCAGTTTTGGTTTCTCCATATGGAGGCATTACCATCATGTTGCATTGGACCATGAACCTCTTGTGCAACTCTATTTTTATATTCTCCTTACCAGATGAGAGACCCTTTTCACACTGTACAATTTATGTGCTGTAAGGGGATTCACATTACTTTTGTGTCCCAAGGAGATATGGATCTCTGCAGTGATGCAGTACCGGATCGACATTCCTACTACATTTCCCATTCCCCAGTCTCTCTATGCCATTTTAACCCTGTGCCATTCATATCGATTTCAAATGGAGGTGCCTCCATTTCTAGGAATCATGCAGCGCGATCTGATCAATTCAGTAGCATATCCACAACCAACGATCTGGATTCGTTGCGATGCTTAAAAAAAGATGCGCTTAAGAACCTGTTGTTGAATACACCAGGTTAAGTGGGTTTTTCCATGGCTCTCCCGCAAACAGTGCTGGGTGCATTTGGGGCCAGTGGGAACGTGGTGGAAATAACCTGGTTTCACACCGTGTTATTTCCATAGTATGGATGGGCCCTAAGTCCACTTTAACTGCTATGCATCCTATGGAATTTGGAGGCTATAGAGGTCTTTGGCTGAGAATTCTAAATATCCCTCCCTAAACTGTCAGTCCAGGATTCTGTAAGATGGTTCCATGGCTGTTATAGTAGAATCATATTGCTATAATTGTATAATGACAAAGGGCCCTTGTTTGGTATACTTTTTGGCTTAGATCCTGGCCTGAAGGGAACCTGCCCTGCTGGGAACAGGCCTTCTCTGTCCCCGAATCGTCTATTCATGCTGGATTTCATTTCTCAGCAATGTTATCAGACTTGCTGTGGGCTATGATTCTCAGCCTATCTCTCCGACTATCATCCAGGTATCAGAAATGTTGATTTCAGTCTCAGTCTCAGGCCTCCACATCTAATCAGTTGTAGCCAGTGGCTTATATGTCAATTGGATGGTGAAACCACTGTCAGTTTTACTCCAAACTTGATGGAGTCATTCAAAGTGCTGAATCTTTTGGAGGATAGGGGCTGGCACTTTGGATAGCCCTTTTCCAGTTCAGACTAAACCCCAGAGTGGATGTGCCATCCGACTGACATGGAAGCCCAACTATATATAATGTGCTGTGTTTTTTTAAAAAAACTATTTTAAGTGTCTGAGAACTAAAAGTCACTGGGAATTTTTCCCAATCTATGAGTGGGATAAATATATGAGGAATGAGAGTCCAAGGATAGAGTTACATCTGTATACTATTGATGAATGCATGGCTTTTCTTGTTCCTGTATGGAGCATTAGCCTATGAGGACGATCCCAGAATTCCATAGGAGAAAACCATAGCAGTTAAAATGTGTCAGGCTTCGACAGTTTTGCAGTGTGGATACACCGCAAATACATCCATCCAGAGCTGTGGAGCATCACTAAAAGCAATTGCACCGCTGTTACAAATAAGGCCCCCTCTTCCAGATGTTGTATAAGCCTGTTGTTCTCCAAGCTTGTGTACCCAGCTCTGCCCAAAAAACCTGTAGAAGTTGTGTTTCATTTTAGAGAGGCACCTCTTATTTTATGTGACACAAGTTGTTTTCTGGAGGAAATACGTACAAGTATCGAGCAGATATGTTCTTCAAAATTAAAATTAAAATCTTGGTCTTCAGAGGCAACCTGAGCACCTCAAAGCAAGACTTATCATCACTATTGAGCTTGTTCCCATGAGAAAAGATTGCCCATAGGCAACCACTTCTGCTTCTCACTGGTGCTATCTGTGTTGGTGGAATGAATTCCACAGGGGCTCATTATCCAAAACGCATAACCCAGAGGCAGCTGCTACCTAGGTTCTCTAAGGTCACAATGAACAAACATATATTCATGTGAATTCCAACTACATGAGCTCAGGGTAGATGAAGATATTGTTCTTATCAAATCCTGCAAACCTGTAGCGATCTGAACTTGGGAAAGCTATCTTTTGGATTGCAATTTCCAGAACCAGTTCTAAGACTTCGACTGCATGGTGTGATGGTTTGAATGTCGGACTTTGACTTTGGAGATACATTTATGCACAGGTTTTAAAAATCAAAGCCAAAATCAGATGGTGCAATTTGGCATCCCATTCCAGCAGAATCAGAACTAGGGCTATCATGGCAAGAATAGCCCAGGCCCTGAGATTTCAAGGCCTTAACCTGAGTCCGGGGAGGAGGGGGGGACACGAAAGCTCATGCTGCCAACCTCTTTCTTTCAGTTAGTCTCAAAGGCACAACAAGATCTCTCTACATTCTGATTCTACAAATTAACAGGGCTATATCTTTGAATTCTACCTGTTTGGACAGTTGTTGTTGCTGTATGCCTTCAAGTCATTTCTGACTTATGGCAACCCTAAGGTGACTCTATCACAGGGTTTTCATGGCAAGACTTGTCAAGAGGGGGTTTGCCATTGCATTTGTCCCCCACTTTGTTTAACATTTACATGAAACTGCTGGGAGAGATCATCCGGAGACATGGGGTGCAGTGTTATCAGTACGCTGATGACACCCAAATATGTTTCTCTGTGTCTCCAACTGACGTAGTGACTAAGGATGGCGTCTCTCCTCTGAATGCCTGCCTGGAGTTGGTAATGGGCTAGATGAGGGAAAACAAACTCAGATTGAATCCAGAGAAAACGGAAGTACTCGTGATAGGTTCCCCAGGCCCGGGGAAGGAAATTTATCCACCTGTCCTGGACGGGGCCACACTTTCCCTAAAGGACAAAGTTTGCAGTTTAGGAGTACTTCTGGATTTGTCCCTGCAGTTGACATCTCAAGTAGATGCGACGGCCAGAAGTGTTTGCTATCAGCTTCGGTTGATACTCCAACTGCGACCCTACCTGGGCCAAAGAGACCTTGAAACAGTGGTACATGCTCTGGTAACTTCTCGCTTATATTTCTGTAATGCACTCTACATGGAGCTACCCTTGTACCAAGTCTGAAAGCTTCAGTTAGTACAAAGTATGGCAGCCAGACTGGTCACCAGTGCATCTAGGTTTGACCATATAACACCTAAGCTGAAAGCTCTTCACTGGCTGACTATTTGCTTCCAGGCACAATGCAAGGTGTTGGTTATCACCTATAAAGCCCTACATGGCTTGGGCCCGAGTTACTTGAGGGACCGCATCTCCCCCTATGAGTCGCCCCGCACACTCAGAACATACGGGAAGAACTTATTGGAAACTCCATCGTCCAAATACGTCTCCTCTTCCCAAAGGGCCTTTACAATAACGGCCCCGCGAATCTGGAACAGCCTTCTGGAGGGGCTCCACCTCATGACCTCTTTGGAAACATTTAAAAAGAGATTGAAAACCATACTCTTTTGCCAAGCGTTTCCCCCCCCGAGGAGTGATGTCTACATGACCAATATGCCTGCCGATAATGATATTCTGTCTTACCCCTGGATGTTGGATGCTGTTGGATTGTTGATGTTTGTATAGATGTACCATTTTGTGTTTTTATAGTGTATTGTATTGCATTGTATGTATTGATTTTAGTAGTCTGTAACCTCGCTTCAATCCTTGGGAGAGGCGGGGAAATACAAATAAATTTTTATTATTATTATATTATATTATTATTTCTTGAAGCTAAGAGAGTGCAACTTGCCCAAGGCCACTCAATATGTTTCCATGGCTGAGGTGGAAATCAAACTCTGGTTTCCAGAGTTGTAGTCCAGTGCTCAAACCATTATGCCATGTCCGTCACATCACCAGCCTAGACAGCTTTAAACAAGCTGTCAAGACGGATCTCTTTTGCCAGGCCTTCCCCGAATTAAAAACCCGGCCACTAAATTGAACTCTCTATCCCTCTGAGTTTGCTACATCCTATGTGCTTGATTTATTGGTTTTTGATGGTCTTGATGTCTAAGGTTGAATTGATGTTGATTTTAATGTGTGATTTTAAATTGTTAATGTTTAATTATGTTTTAGCGGAGGATGGGCTGGGAGGATATGGGATTGTATGTGGATTTTTAACTTGTAAGCCGCCTTGATTGTAATTGACAGAGATGCGGGATATAAATAAAAGATTTATTTATTTATGTATATATTGCATGATGATAATAATAATATAATAATAAACTCTCCTATAATAATAATAATAATAATAATAATAATAATAATTTTTATTTATATTTCCTGCATAATTTTTATTTATATTTCCTGCCTGCAGATCGAAGCGGTATTACAACAATAAAAATAACAATTACAAAATTAAAACTATTGTATATAAAACATTTTATATACAATGTCATATAAAATACACTCAATAAAACAATATACCATTACCAATACAATGTACTGTATTGACTAAATCGTCATTTAAAATACATATCATTACAAATATGTATGATTTAATGTGTTGACTTTGGTTGGGACTATCAATAGGAATCAAGATGTTACATTGCTATCAATATATTTAGATCCCCGACTTTTGCCAAAATTGAGACGCTCACAAAATTGCAAATGAATGGAGCTAAGAGCACTTCCTCACATCCTGGGAGAACATGTCAACTAACTTGTCACTTGGTGCTTCCAGATCCACAAAAGATCACCAGTTTCCCAATATTTAGAATTTGAAGTCTTGAATAGTAACCCAACCCAAGAATCCCAGAGGTCAAGCCTTATAGGGGTGGGCATCCTATCTGCAAACTGCTGTCCCAGGTTGTGGCAAGCAAGAGCTGAGGAACCTTCCTTTAAATCTAGCAAAATAATAATTGCAAGGATGCTTTTCCTTGTACTTGAACTGCAGTGTCATAATGCGCACACAAACAGAGCTGTCTCTTTCTTTCAAGCAGGTGGAGCCTGTGCCTTTCTCTCTCTTAGGCTTTCTCTCTGCAAGGAAGATCAGCCTTTGAACCAGAGGCACAAAGCTCTTTCGTGTCTTCCAAATAACACCCTTCCTTTGGTGAGCTTTGTTCTCCCTCTGTGAGGTTTCTGGCTACAGCTACTCAGCTTGACAACCTTTAAATCATTTAGCAATGATGCTGAGAGCTGAAGTGAAATAGACCTATTTGGAGCTGAATTTCTAACAACTACCGGGACAACTAATGGGATACAAAAATAAGTCACATTTACCATCTCACTAGCTGCATTGCTTTACTTCTTTGTACTTTATAAAAACAACAACTCCCAAAACATCCATCACTGTGGAATTCATTAAGATGATATTAAAAATTTAAACTTAGGAAAAGGTCACCTTATTAGAAGTGCAGTATAATCTGAGATGTTTTACCATCTTCAGTCATAAACAAGGAGCTGGAATCATCCATTACAAACAAAAGTGACAAGCAATGTACTAGTGCTTAACTGTATGAATTTTAATGGTCAGTATGATACAGGTGGCACCAGATCCTGTCCAACTTTGGAAGCTAAGTAGGGTCAGCCTTGGTTAGTACTTGGATGGGAGGCTACACCAATGAATGCTGTAGGCTAGATTTCAGAGGAAGGGACTGGGAAAACCACTTCTGAGTCTTCCTTGCCTAAGAAAACCTTATAAACCATAGGGTCTCCATAAACTGACAAGCAATTTGAAAGCACATAGATACACACATGATACAACTGAGTGACATACTGATCTGAATGTTAGACTATGACTCTAGAGACAAGGGTTTGGATTTCCTGCTCAGCCACGGAGACCCACTGAGCCACTCTCTCAGCCTCAGGGGAGGGCAATGGCAAATGCTCTGAACAATCTTTCCAAGAAAACCCTGTAATAAGTTCATCTTAAGTCAGACACGACAGCAGCAATATGGCTGATCAGCTGGGATTTTAGTTGATTGAGCCTAGGAATTTTAAATCTTCCAAACTGCATCTAGCAATAATCTAGCTATTATTTTTCTTTCTTTCACCAGCCTTAATTTTTTTCCTTATTTTTATTTTGGTGGCCAAACCAATAGATCTAGCATTTTTAACGTGTGTGTGTGTGTTGAGAGGGGTGGTGGTGAGACAGGTTTATTTGCTATCCTCTTTTCTCTGCTTTGCTCTTTATGCATGTTCAATAAGGGATTCAGGTGGCTTACCTTGGCTGTTGTAGGCTAGGACACAGATACAATAGGATCAGCTAAAGTTGAATCCCATTCTTTCCCAGGTCAGGCCTTATTGCATCATTTAATGCAGACATTGTGCTGCAGCCTGGCACCAAATGTCTATGTTTCTCCAGCCCTTCTCCATCCTCCTCCCAATGCTGATGCTGCTCAAAACCTTCCAGTTAGGCTGAGAACAAGAAGGTAAAGAGGGGTCTAGCAGCTGTTACCTTATAAAGAGGAGCTTCTTTGTCAGAGTTTCATTAACTGAGGTAGGATGATGATATGACAATGATGATGATGAGGTATGTCTTTAGTGTGCAACCTTTAAAGTTACACAAAACTCTTAAATCAGGCTGGCTCTTCAATAAGAATGGTGATGGGGTGTGTGTGTGTTAACGTGTCTGGGAGAAGACATGGTGGTGAACTATGTCTCCTCTTTTGTATGTGTGTATATATCTATATATCACCTGTGTGTATTGCAGGGGTGGGCAAGGCTGCCTTCCGTTTAGCTAGATAAAGCCAGCTGTACGAATGACATTTGGATGCCACACAGCTCTCTCTCTCTTTCTTGTTCTGATTTCCTGCCTATCCATCCCACTTTAAGCCTTATTAATAAAGGCTTATGTAATCGTGCTATTGGCAGACACGTTGCAGTATCAGGTGGAACATCGAGTGGAAAGGATGTGGTAATTCAAAGAAAGCACAGGATTGCCACCAGAAATGCTCTCTGGTTGACGGCAAGGCAACGTGATTGGTAACTCAGGTCACTTTGGAGTGAGGTTTTAAAAAGAACAACAGTGCAAGATAGAGGCAGCAATCTGCTATTAAGGATGAACCACAGGGGACTTTCTGCTTTTGTGGTAGGGAGAAAAGCCTCTGAATACTCCCCAGCTTTGTACCAGAACTAGAAATAATTACTTTTGGACTTTGTTGTTGTTGTGTGCATTGAAGTCGTTTCGGACTTATGGCGATCCTAAGGCGATCCTATTATGGGGTTTTACTCCCCCAATGACATGGAAGTCACCAGCTTCTACTACAACTATAACAGAACAGTAGTAACAACAATCATTGGAGGATTGCTGTTGTTGTATACCTTCGAATCGTTTCTGATTTATCATCCCCTAAGGCAAAACCTATCATAGGGTTTTTTTTGGCAAGTTAGTTTAGAGAGGGTTTGGTAATGCCATCCTCTGAAGCTGAGAGTCTGTGACTTGTCTAGGGTCAATCAGTGGGTTTCCATGTCCAAGCCCGGATTCGAACCCTGGTCTCCCATTTTTCAAGTCCAGTGCCCAGACCATTACACCATGCTGGCCCTCAATTGGAGGATAAGGGTTTGTAAAGTGGAAGGCAGTTGGAAAGGAGGAAGGCCACATTACAGGTGGGTTTATTCATACAAAGAAGCCACGGCTGCCCTGAATTTGCAAGACCTGAGCAAGCCATTTGATGATGGTGTATCTTGAAGGTCTCTCATGCATAGGGTTGCCATAAAGCATAGTTGACTTGACAGCAAATTACAACAAACTACAATCACCATAATGCACTTTGTTGTCTACCTACTGATCTATCAAGTATGAATTAAAATTGCAAGTTGGGAGTATTGAGGGTAGTGCATTTGGATTAATTCACCATCACCATTATCCCCATCCCTCATCTTTCCCCCAAAAATTAGGATTCAAGTAAGATGCCTAGACTTTCATGGGCTGGGGTTCGGAGTGAATGTGGAAAAAACGCAAATAATAGAACGCTATTCTTGTAACCTAAGAGAACATCTCTCTATCATCATCATCATCATCATCATCATCATCATCATCATCATCATTTTATTTTCTTATATCCCATCTTTCTCCCAATATGGGGACTCAAAGCAGCGAACAAGTATGGAAATCTCCAGGTCCCCCAGTGCAACTCTATGGTCAACATCTGCCAGAAGCTGACCATAGAATTATACTGGAGGACCTACAAATGCCTAGAGAAATGTTTTCTTAGGAGCTTCTAGGCTCTCCAACACAACTCTGTGGTCAACTTCTGGCAGAGTTGCGCTGGAGGAGCCAGAGATTCGTAGAGAGAACATCTTAATCAAAACTGCAAATAATCAAATTTGCAAAAGTTAGCCACAAATGTGGAAGGCCAACTGTATATATACCTTTTCCCCCCAGGCAATTCTTTCTTGGTGGTTCCTTTCCCTAGGGCCAGTGTCTTTTTTCCTCCTGCACAAATTGCTATAGAAACACCTTTGGGAAGTTACCACGGTTTCATCCTCTCATCCGTAGCCTTCTCTGAACTCCCACAGATGCCACGCTGTTGACAGAGATGGATGAATCTGCAGCCCTTTCATGAAACTGACTCAAGCTTGCAGAGGAAGAACCCTTTCTCCAGGCAGCGTGACAGGGATATGCTGGAATTTGGCAATGTGGGAGAAGGTCAGCCATTTACCAGAAACGCTTTCTACAATGTGATCCTATGCGTATCTACTCAGAAGTAAATCCCTTTATTTTCTACTGGGCTTGCTCCAAATAACTATAATCTTATGCATACCTGCACATTTACCCAGGATTTAGTTGCTTTCAACTCAATGGGATGTATTTCTGAGTAGCCAGGAATAAGACTGCAAGGCTTTAATTTTCTCACCTACAAAGCAGGGGAAAGCATAGAGATTAACCATTTCTGGCACTCAAATACTGCAAACAGAATACAAAAGGCGACAGTAATATGTTTGCTAAAATGCTAAATAAAAGGTGAATACAAAAATTGAAAGAACCACACCAAAATGGCCAAGAAAAACATTTGTTCTCAGAAAGAAACCCTGGTGCGTGCAAGTTTGCTTACTCCCAGTTTAAGTACACAGAAGATTGTAGACTTAGCTGGTTACTTTAACCAACAAAAATACTTTTGGTTAATCTGACTTGTTGTTTTTGTGTGCCTTCATGTTGTTTCCGACTTGTGGCGCTCCTGAAATGGATTGGTCCTAGAGCAGATCAGATTTGAAGTCCCCATTCGCCACGGTTCTGGATCAAAATGGAAGCACCTCCATTTCCTGAATGGTGGCTGCATGATCCGAATCAATCAGATAGCGCAGTGATGGCGAACCTTTGGCACATGTGCCAGAGGTGGCACTCAGAGCCCTCTCTGTGGGCACATGTGCCGTCACCCCAGCACAGAGTTTGCCAGTGTTTGTTACTAGAAAGCCAGAGGGACATGGCACTTTGCAATAAATAGGTGGGTTTCAGGTTGCAGTTTGGGCACTCGGCCTCTAAAAGGTTCACCATCACTGAGATAGCGCATTCACACTACTGGAGATGTGGAACATTATGCTTCAAAAAAGAAAAAGACAAATGTTCTCCAATGATTCTCTAGGGGCCAGAATTCTCCAATGTTTCTCTATATGGAAAGTACACTCCAATGGTTCCCTACGGGCAAGTATGGTTTCTCTATGGGTAAATATTCTCCAATGATTCCCTATGGGTAGAATTCAAAACTACTGTATAGCCATGTTAATCTGTAGAATCAGTACGCAGAGAGATCTTTTTGAGACTAACTGAAAGAACTGAAAGAAAGAAGGTGGCAGCATGAGCTTTCCTAGACTTCAGTCTACTTCCTCAGATGCTTTTGGTGAGCAAGTATTCTCACCTTTCCTATGGGCAAATATTCCCCAATGCTTTCCTATGGGCAAGTATCCTCCAAAGCTTCCCTATGGCAAATATGGTTGCTCTGTGGGCCAGTATTCTCCAATGATTCCCTACGGGCACCTATTCTCCAATGTTTCCCATTGGGCAAGTATGGCTTCCTTATGGGCAACTGTTTTCCAATGTGTTTCTATGGGCAAATATCCCCCAATGCTTCCCTATGTGCAAATATTCCCAATGCTTCTCTATGGGCAAATATTCCCAATGCTTCCCTATGGGCAGATATTCCCAATGCTTCCCTATGGGCAAATATTCGCAATGCTTCCCTATGGGCAGATATTCCCCAATGCTTCCCTATGGTCCTATGCTATGGAATTCTGGGAGTTGGAGTTTGACCCCCAACAAACTCCAACTCCCAGAATTCCATAGCCTTGAGGCAGACAAAAAGAGATTTTGCCCAGCAATGTCTGCAGAAGCCGCCAGAGGAGGGAGGGAGAGGCGCTTCCTCCGGGGGCAGCCTCCCTCTTTCCTGGAGGCCAGCCCTTGCCTCCTCCTCCTCCTCCTTCCCTCCCTCTTATACCAAGGGCTCTGGGAATGGGATGCTCGTGGAGGCAGGATCCATGGCGGAGGGTCCAAGGAGGTAGCCTTTTGGGGCTCTCAGGAGGCGGTTCCAGCGCCAGGGTTGGAAAGCTCTCGCTTTGGTCCAATTCCTCGCTTGCCGGGGCAGGGCTCCCGGTGCGAATTCTGCGCCGGAGGCTAGAATGACTCCTCGCCAGTCGGAGGCTGCAAAGCAGCAGCAGCAGCAGCAGCAGCATCGTCCCGAGGAGGAGGAGGAGGACCCGAAGAGCCGGGCCTTGGCGGTGTCCCCTTCTTCTCCTCCGTCCTCCTCGTCCAGGGCCGCCCTGGAGCTGGCGGAGGCCCGTCGTCGGCTGCTGGAGGCGGAGAGCCGGAGGGCCTTGGTCTCGGAGCTGGAGAGGCGGGTGCTGCACCTCCACGGCGTCTTCCTGGAGGCCGAGCTGCGCCTGGCCGGGCGGGCAGAGAGCCTGGGGCGCCTGGCCGGAGGGGTGGCCCAGGCGGAGCTGCGGCTGGGCCCCGGCGCCCTGGCCGCCCTCCTCCGCAGGCCCCGGAGTGGCCTCCCCTTCCCCAAGAAGGGCGCCCTCTTGCGGCGCCTGGGAGCCTCCTCCTCCTGCCTCCCCTGCCAAGGGCCCCGCGCCCCGCAGTCGCCCGCCTTCGCCAGGAGCAGCAGGGCAGCCTCTTCGGAAGAGCCTCGCCAGGGAGACAGGCAGGCGGCGGGGAGGTGATGAGGGCAAGAAGCCCCCGAGGGACTACACTCCCCAGCATCCCCAGCACGCCTCAGCTGCAGAGGTCTGGACTACACTCCCCAGCATCCACAGGCCAGACTCACAACATGGGAAGGTGACATCTTGGACTACACTCCCCAGTATCCACAGGCCAGACTCACAACATGGGAAGGTGACATCTTGGACTACACTCCCCAGCATCCCCAGCTCGCCCCAACTGCAGGGTCAGGAGCTGGAGGTCTGGACTCACATCTGGACTACGCTTCCCAGCAGCCCCAGCGCCTGGCAACCTGGACTCATCTGGACTATACACATCTGGGCTACAGTGCCCAGCATCCCCAAGCTGCAGGAGATGCAGGACCATCAGGTGAGGACAGCAACCTATTAAGGGAAGGGGACACTGTTGGACTACAGCTCCCAACATCCCCAACCATAGGAGGGTGATCTACTAAGAGCTTGGGAAGAGGACACTGTTGGACTACAGTTCCCAGCATCCCCAAGCTGCAGGAGATGCAGGCGCATAGGGTGAGGATCTGGACACTGGACTATAGACATCTGGACTACAATGAGCAGCATCCCCAAGACAGGAGCTGCAGGTTCACAAGGCAAGGAAGGTGATCTGAAGTCTACTAAGAGATGCTTGGTCCCCTACTAAGAGCTTGGGAAGGGGACACTTTTGGACTACAGTACCTAACATCTCCAAGCTGCAGGAACTGCAGGTACATAGGATGAGAAAGGCGATTTGGACCCTACTAATAGCTTGAGAAGGAGACATTGTTGGACTACAGTTTCCAGAATCCCCTGGCCAGAAGAACTGGCAGACTCACAGTGTGGGAAGGTGACATCTTGGACTACACTTCCCAGCATCCCCTTGTCTGGAGCTGTAATTGAATTGGCCATTAGCTGATTCACAGGGCGAAGGGGTTGATTTAAATCCTAATGAGAGCTTTTGGACTACAGTTCCCAGATTCCCGCTTCTAGGAGTTGTAGTCCAATTGGCAGAATCACAGGGCAAAGGGAGAAACCTCAACCTTCCTAAGAGCTTGGAAAAAGGCGACCTTTTGGACTGCAGTTCCCAGAATCCCCCAGCCAGGAGCTGTAGTTCAAAAAGCAATGTTTCCAAATGCTCTTGGCAGCAGTTCCTCTCCCTGCATCTAATGCTTGAAGCCAATGTGTCCTTTCTGACCCATTGCACTGGCAGGAGGCTGGTCTGGATGACCCTTGGGATGACCCACAGTCCAGTGACCGCCAGAAGTTGCCGGTGCTTTATGCTCAATGCTTCTAGGATTCATTACTGTATATATGAAATATACGCAGCATCATAATTTAGGTCAATAGCCATTTAAAGTCACACTCTCTCAGCCTCAGCGGATGGCAATGACAAATCTCCTCTGAACAAATCTTGCCAGGAAAACCCGATTATAGATTCTCCTTAGGGTTGCCGTAAGTCGGAATGGCACACAATAACCAACAATAACAACACTGAAAGATAAACATTTTAGTGCTTTAAAAAAATGTAATACTCAATAATTCATGCATTGCGCTTCTATGCCTCGCTCTGGTTATTCTTTAATTAGAGCTCCTTTGAAACGATGCATCATTTAATATCCATAAACTAACCGTCGTAAAGTTGGATAAATAGTCCCCACGTTGTCATTAAAACTTGCACATTTTTATTCCCATCTTTGACATGTTAAGCAGACCTAGTGGTTTGAATGTTGGGCTCGGACACCGAGACACCAACCATGGAAGCTTATGGTGGCTGGGGGATTCTGGGAATTCTCCAGAAGTCCAAATATGTCCACATTCTGTCCTGAAAACTGTTCTTGAGGGAGTTAAAGGACAGATGGGGGTCTTGTGGTGCTTGGTTTGCAGGCAATGAGAACAGCGGCCATCTGCTTTGCAGAAATGTATCTTCTTGCATCCAAATATATGCAGCTCCAGGTCTGGGAAAGCTTCCAGTTTGGACACATTTCCGCTTGCACTATTCCTAACCGGCCAGATTTTATTTTTAACCTCCCCTTTGACTTTGTCCTTCCTATACTGCTTGAACTCACGGATCTTTGAATAAGGACAATCCGATCATCTTCATCATCATGATCACCATCGGAACAAACTGTGTTTTGTGTTGCTTTTGGTGTGTCTTCCCCGTTTCCTGCCAAAGATGTCAGCTTGCAGTCACTCATCCAGAGAGAGGGATTTGCGACGCGGAGATGGAGGTTTATCCGAATGTTGGTGGACGGACGTGACCTTCGCTTTTGCTCACTTTTTATTCCATAAGGACACATCATGTGCCAGTGGGATGCTGGCCTTGCTTGGCTATGGATCTCATCTCTGACTTGCCACCCTCGCACTTTGAATCGCAGAGATCTAGCTTCGAGAACGCTGCCTTAATTTGTCCTTCTTTTGCATAGGAACGCTTCCATTTCCCATCAAGGAAGAATTTCTAAGGAACTGCAAACAAGCCAAAAGGGGCTCCTGAACTGCCTCATCTCACCTGCTTGAACTATTAAGGCCTTGAGGGCCATGAAGAAGGAACTTGTCTACCAATGATTGTATTCTAACTTTTCCATCACTTCTCCATTGCACTTATGGACCTGAGTTGGGAGGTGTTTTTCTTCTTCTGAATGCACAGGGTCTGATAGACGTTTCTCATGTTGAGAATCTATCTTGGGTCTGAACTCCAGTGCAGAGTTAATGCAATATGACGCCGCTTTAACTGCCATGGCTCAATGCTGTGTAATTCTGGGATTTGTAGGGTTTTAAAAAAGATATTTAGCCCTGTTACAGACTGCCAAAATAAAGCTGCTTCGGGTCTCTTTGGAGGTATGCTATTTAAATGATGCATGCATCCTAAGAATCCAGAAGTTGCACCAAAAGCTGCACTCTGGTGCTTAGGAATGGAGTGTGGCTTTGGTGCAACCTCCGGACTTTTAGGACCCATGCATCATTTAAATATTATACCTCCAAAGAGACCCATAGCAGCTTTATTTTGGCAGTCTGTAACAGGCCTTCGACTTCTCTGTCAAAACGCTTTGGTGCACAGCATGCTGGTTAAAGGTTTCTGGGAACTGTGTAAAACAGGGATTTTTCCAAGCTTTGCTTCTGAAGCCATCTTCTGAAGCCATAAAAAGAAAACAATTAGTCATTTGCTAATAATTTGCATGATACACCAATGTAGAGAATCAGTTAAGAGTAACAATTTCACCTTGAAACTCTTAAATCCCAGCAGCCCATAGGATGGAGCTATGGCATTTAAACCAGTGTCAAACTGCATTAATTCTGCAGTGCAGATTGGACCTTGGTTATAGGGAACAATTTGTCAGAGATGTCACAGCACATGCGAGGGCTAATGTCTCCTCCCTGCCAGTTAGGTGATGGGGACTGTTGAAGGTATTTTTATAGCACTTTTAATGTAGGTATCAATGTTTCTCCGCCACTTGAATTCCACAGGGAAGGAATTTGGGGCATGATATCCAGTGGATATTGTGTGTCCTTGATTTTTTTGCAACCCAACAGGTTTGGGCGTATGGAGTAAAAGATGTCTGAACTTTGTACATATTGCTCTGCTTTTAGGCCGCTTCCCTAAGGGATTGGGTTGAATCACTTTAAAGCATGAGGTCAACATACACTGAAAATGCTGACACAAAGGTTTCTGTTAGAAAAGACTGTGTTATCTAGAATTCTGCACTAAACTCCTTGCTAGTCGTGTAACAGGAATACAATGTGCAGCCTAATATGCTAAGCAATAGGAGATCATATTGCATAGCAGTCTATTACACTAGAGATTTTCTCATCGAATTTTGATTGGTTTTCTTTTCATCCAGAGAAATAGCCATGTTATTCTTTTGCAGCAAGCACAATAAAGTGTCTGGTAGATATTAATGTAAGGGTTGGTTTTGCAAGAACTGGAAGGTTAGAGAGGGCCGTATGGGGCACTGGGAGACTGGGTAGAAAAGGGATATAGGAAGGTAGTGAGGACGCACAAGAGAGATCTTGAAATTTATGTGTCCAGTCATTTTGGGTTGGTCACCTGTTTTAAAAGGGACTAGAAAACTTCCTTCAAATAAAAAGAGATTGTGAGATTTCAGGATAAGGATAAACCTACCACGCTGAACACATTGGCTGCGTTTGCACTACAGAAATAATGCAGTTTGACACTGCTTTAACTGCCATGCCTCAATGCGACGGAATTCCGGGATTTGTAGTTTTGTGAGCTGTTTCATCTTTTTCTGTCCAAGAGCTCCGACAGAACAAACTGGTGTTCAGACAAGGAGACTCCAAGGGAGTTTGTTCCACTGTCAAACAGCCCTTACTGTCAGGAAGTTCCTCCTAATCACATACATATCTCTTTCAAGCCATCTTTTAGGAGAAAGCCGGGATAAAAATCAAATAAATACTTGGGAGTAGTTTTGTAGCCTGAGAGAAGCTTAAGTCACCAAATATCCTAACAAGCAGAAGTCTGGATAAACAGATGTCTTTCAACAGAATTGTGTTTATAAAGCAAATCTGGAGAAATTGGGTTTGGATAATGTGTGTGCCTGTGTGTGAGAGAGAGTCACGGCTGGTAGCGTCCATGTCACTGTGGCAGAAAATCAGTTCTGGGATTTAGTCCAAACTTTTACAAAGCTATCCAAGCTATTCCCAAACTAGGTTCAGCACTTTTGAAGTTTGAATTAAAACTCAGAATGGATTTACACTGACATGGGAACAACCAGCCACTGCTTTGCAGAATCCCCCTTCCTTTATGGTTACACTCAGTTACAAGAATGTCAAGGCAAGTTTACAAAGGCTTTAACTTTTCAGCTCTTTGTTCCTTCGGCATCAGAGGAATTTCTGTAAGGAGTTGAGATGTGATTTTTTTATGCACCTTTCTCATTCCGTCCAAGGAACTTGAAGCCAGGCCATTGCAGGCACACAGATAAACTGCAGTGTTCTAAAAGTGCAAAAGGCTGCCTTAGCATGGAGGAGAGACAGCAGGTCTGTTATGTAATTGTTGCCTTCCTTATGTTCCTGGTGGAAGCGGCATGAGGACTGTGTTAAAATTAATGTGCACACTTCACCACAGGCGCTTTCTGGAAGGGAGTGCATAGTTTATACCAAAATAAATATTTTATTTCATTGCAAATCCAGGCTCTTTGACAGTCATTGTGGGGAAAGTGTGTGCATGCATTTGAATCTGTGGAGGATGGGGGGGAGGTGGGACCACTAAGCCAAGCCAATCCCTGCAGATGGGTGATAATGTTTTGCCGGTGAACTATAAGAAACAATTTGGGAATGATGTTTTCTTACACACTGAGGCACTAACCTTATACACATATGCCCACCATACAGATCTCCCAGAGAGTTATTTCTGGCACAATTGGCCAACCAAATATGACAGAATATTACAATGTGCTCATATAAGGCTTTCACATAATTCAGCTCTTTTGCTATTGTCATGGAAAAGGAGGGAACCATGGCAGTGGAGCAATAGCACTATATGTGAAGTTGAAGGCTTTCATGGCCGGCATCCACAGTTTTTTGTGGGTTTTTCAGGCTATGTGGCCATGTCCTAGAAGAGTTTGTTTTTGACGTTTCGCCAGCATCTGTGGCTAGCATCTTCAGATAATGCACATTATGAAATACATAGTGTAACTCACAATGGCGCATCAAACATTAATGCTGAACGTTGGTTAGGATGCTATAAACATTGATCCAATGTAGAACAAAAGGGGACACTATTTTGTGGAGTGAAAAGCTTATCTATAATCCTTTTTCAGATCTGAAGATCCATAAATCTGAGGACCAAATTCAAAGGGTCGGCTGGCCTTTTAGGTTGAAAGCTATGTTGTGGATGGGTGGGAGAATGTGACGAAGCTATGGTACTATGGAAAAATAATGACTTTCTGATGGGCCATATTTTCCCAACCTAAATGCCCCATGGAGCTGTTGCTTATGTCGTGGGGTAAAAATTAACATGACAGCTTGAGGAGGATAACAGAACAACACACCCTTCATCTTTGGCAAGGACAGTCCTGATTAATCATCTTTTCCAGATACAGTGCTACCTCGGGTTACGAAATTAATTCGTTCCGCCGTTCCGTTCGTAACCCGATAATTTCGCAACCCGAAAAGGCTTTCCGTTAGCGCCGAAAAGCCGCTAGCCACGCTTTGCGTTTGAATTTCGCGCCGAAATAAATTTCGTAACCCGAAAAAAATATCGTAACCCGGAACAGTTTTTTCCAATCTAACTTTTTCGTATCCCGGAAATTTCGTAACGCGATCATTTCGTATCCTGGGGCACCACTGTATATTTAAAAGGTCCCAGTTTATTTCCCCTCCTCCCACTTTCTCTCTTTTCCCTCAGCTTACTTCAGTTGCTGCAAACGGAGTTCAAAGTGAAAAGTAGTTTTCACTCTGTTAATTCAGCAGGAAGAGCCAACGTTGTGTAGTGGTTTGTTTGAGCGTCTAACTAGATCAGGGTTTGATTGGCCATGGAAACACACTGGGTGACCTTGGGTGAGTAACACACTCTCAGCCCAAGAAAACCTATGGTAGGGTTGCCATACATCCGAAATGACTTGGAGGCACACAGCAACAAACAAAAACTCAGCAGGGTGAAGAAGAGAGGAGGGGAGGAACATTGCTTTTTCCAGCAGAGTCAGGAAAAAGCAAACTGCTGCAACCTCTTCTAGTTTGTGTGTTCTTCTTCATGAATAATTTCCCCCGTCTTTACCACACTCTGATGCTGCTCCACCCCGTGCCCTGATTTTCATCTGTGAGATGTTGGAAGATATGATACAATGAAAAGTCTTAGAGCCTCAGAACCACGACTCTGGCTCAGCCCCCACCAGTTGTGATTAAGCCCTTTGTCTTCTAGAAAAGCACAAATCACGTCTGAAGTCACGTCTGTTGCTGTTTTTAGGAAACCAGGCCTGCGTAACATAGCCTGAACCATGCTTACTCAGACATACGTCCTCTTGACTTCACTGGGATGTTTTAAACATGCATAGGGCTGCAGCCTACAGCCTTAAATTGCCTGCATTTAAGTCATTCACATAACTACTGTTCTGTAGGCTGAAGTCATTGTGGGTACCCTGTTTCAGATTTAAAATGCAATTTGTTACTAAGGCTCCCCATGAGGAGTTGAAGCAACACTTAATTAAAGCAGGCCAGGAATTTTCTCTTGCTATTTTAAAGGAAAGGTCTCATACACACACACACACCGCAAATTATATATAGATAGATAGATAGAGAGAGAGAGAGCAAGGAGCATTTCCAAAAGCTTTTTTAGTGAACCATTTCAAATATATATATTTGAAGTGGTTCATTAAAAAAAGCTCCGTGCATGATTTCCCATGTAGTCCTCCACCCTTCTTTTTCTTTCTCCCCCTTAACAATTGTAGTGACTTTCCATTTTGATGCATCATGGGCATGATGCGCCAACCTATGCATCACCCTGTCAATTGGCACAGTGAAAAGGCCAAGCAGAGACCTTGTTCCCTGCTGAGTCCTGCCTCCTGCATTTGTTCGCTCTCATTCAAAAGCTGATTCTTTCCAAAGGAAACCTCCTGCTCCAGACTTCATTGTATTTTACCGGTAATAATAGTGCATGAGAGCCAGTATGGCATAGTGGTTTGAGTGTTGGACTATAATTCTGGAGACCAGGGTTTCTCAGCTCGGCCGTGAAACCCACTGAAGGATCTTGGGCAGGTCACATTCTCTCAGCCTCAGTTGAAGGCAATGGCAAATCTCCTTTGAACAAATCTTGCCAAGAAAACCCTATGATAGGTTCACCTTAGGGTCGCCATAAGTTGGAAATGACTTGAAGGCTCACAACAACAGCAACAGCCCTTCCATTCAAACTGAAAGGTATTTGAAATGTCATGACATTTTCAGATTTTCAGGCAGAATAATCTGGAGATGCTGCAGGCTGAACCTAGTATCTTTTGCAGGCCAGACTATGCTGCTCTTGCACTGAGCATCAATCACTTCTTCTAAACCCATGCTTCCTCTCTCCACAAAGCCCAGGTCTAGAGGAGGCTGATAGACGATAGCTGGGTTGGTGCTAGCATTGGACAAAATGAGGCCTGGGTCTTGGGCAGCAGCAAATGAGGATGAAGGGGTTACATATTTCATACCCTTCAAATGTTCCAATTTGGCAGGGACAGTCCCTACAAATCCTCTGTCATCCCACTTTTTCAGTTACTCTTAAACAGTCTCAGTTTCTCTCTCCTCCTTCCCCTTTCCCTCTTGCTTTGTTCAGCTGCTGCAAACTTAGTTCAAAGCACAACAGTAGTTTGCACTCAATTAATTTAGCAGAGAGGAGAGAAAAGGAGAGGATGAACAGAGTTTTGCCTTTCCCTGTAGGCTCAGGCAAATGCAAACTGCTGTAGCCTCTCCTAGCTTTTCCGCTTTATGAACAACTTTGCATCTTGACCACATCCTGACATTGCTTGGCCAGATGTGTGTCCCATTTTTCATCTGTGAAATGTTGGAGGGTAAAATGCCATCCTTCCTGAGTTGCCTGCAAATTTCTAAAGAGACCGTGAATGCCCTGCATCATGAGAGATTTGAAACAAATCTTAACTGGAGAAAAAAAGCCAGTAGGAACGGGAAAGATATCTCCATCATTCCAATCTTTGGGTCTTTAATGAAGAGAATGAATTTCTTTTCTTTTCAAAACCAGTCCTTTTAATTTTTCTTTAATTCTTTTAAGTAGTCCCCCCCCCCAAATAACTGAACCAAAAGCTGATTTGCAAATAATCGCTCATGGGATGGGGATGGGGGAGAGAATCAGTGGTTTTCAGACCAAGCTGTGCATTTCATACTTTTAACTGAAACCCTCTGGGAGATAATGCGTTCCTTCTCCTATCTGAACCCTCTAAGCCGCTATTAAAATTATCCTTTCCACTCTGCTTTTGGCCAGTGAGCTCTGGATGAGATTAGGGCAACAGCTAGAACAGAACAAACTTCCTTTGCCTTTCCCTCTTTCTCTTCTTGGATGAGCACCCTGATTTTTCAAGAAGTTCAACACGGTTGATCCATGGTGACAGTTGTCTGCTTTCCTGCATTTAACCACCTAGTGTGCGATTCAGGCAAGATGGGTAAGGTCATAGAGTCTATGTTTTGCAAACAAAAAGGTCTTAGGTTTAGGCATGTACCAGAATACTACCCACCAAACTCAGGCAATACTCATAACTTTGCCTCCCTCTGTTTGAGGACTTTATCCACATGTGTCTGCTGCCCTGCTACAGTCATGCTAGTTTCATAACAGAAGCAAACCAGTTCCACATTAATCTTTATCACACGTTCACTGCATTAGTGCTTTAGTCCAGCTTTGGTGATCCCTGGCTGTGCAATCTGTTTTTTGCACCACCACCATAATGGCGTCTGCTGACTGCTCTGCCCACCAAAGAAGAAATTAGAGTCTCTCCTCGCAAGGAGAAGGCTCTCATTCCTTCTTTGGTGGGCAATGTGGGTGGGGAGAAGCCAGCTATGCCCCTCCAGTTGTAAGTAGGGAGGAGAAGTGAGATATCAGTTTCCACCATGAGCACCCTGAGTGTCTGTGCACTGCAGGTTTTGACCCTGAGTCTGTGTGGAAAGATTGTTGTCCTTGATCAAGGGGTTCCCCTCTCCTCCTGAAAAGAGCAGGCCATTAGTCTGTCTCAGGAGCAAAGAAAGAACAACTTTATTGGTAGGATCACAACATTTATAAGCTTGAAACATGGTATTTGTTGTTGTTGTTAACTGCCTTCGAGTCGATCTCAACTCATGGTGACCCTATGGATGAGACATCTCCAAGACTGCCTTTCCTCCACTGCTCTGCTTAGCTCCTGTAAACTCATACCTGTGTTCTCCTTAATAAAGTCCATCAATCTAGCATATGGCCTTCCTCTCTACTTTCCTCCACCTTTCCTAACATTATTGTCTTTTTCAATGATGCCTTCTCACGATGTGTCCAAAGTATGACAGTCTAAGTCTTGTCATCTTGGCTTCCAGGGAGATCTCTGGCTTGCTCTGCTTTAGGACCCATTTGTTTGCCTTTTTGGCTGTCCATGGGATCCTCAGCACTCTTCTCCAGCACCACAGCTCAAATAAATTGATTTTCTTCCAATCATCTTTCTTAACTCACATCCATACATTGTAATGGGGAATGCAATGGCTTGTGTGATTCTAACTTTTGTGCTCAGTTGTATATCCTTGCATTTGAGGATCTTTTCTAGTTCTTTCATAGCTGCCTGACTCATTCTTATAGACTTCTTCTGATTCCTGGCTTCAGTCTCCATCTCTATCAATATTTGATCCCAGGTATGAGAATTCTTTTCCTACTTCTATTTCTTCATTGTCCAGATTGAATTTGTCATTATTTTTGTTTTCTTTATGTTCAACAATAGATCTGCCTTTGCACTTTCTTCCTTGTTCTTTCTTAGTAGTTGCACCAGGTCGTCTGGGAAGTGATGTTACAGAGGGCTAAAAATTCACGTGTATATTATTGAGATTCCCATGACTTCATTTGGTGCATGTATCTACTTGAAGTTAGGTTTTAACAAGCAACAACTGAGCATTTAGTTTACTTTCTCTTAGTCATCTGATGTTGCACAAATATAACAGTAAATGATATAATTAGTGGAAGAAGCCATAGATCCTAAAACCTTCCCAGGCAGCTGCAACTATATCTATAGCATGCCAAGCTGGCCAAGCTCAGTTCCCATTACTGTCCTCACCCCTACCATCAATATGGGTGAACTCTAGTTTACTAATGATCATTGGGCCTTTAAATGTGAAAATGATTATGGTGTTCATCTTATGACAGAATATGTTAGAGTACCAGGTGGCAACTTTCTGTTTGACCCATAACTGACACAAGAACATTAACATGCTTGACTTCCAGAGACTAAAGCTGCCCAAACTAATGAAGTCTATAGTCTGCAGTTTTTATATCTCCTCCTCCTTTATGTTATTTAGTCAGTCTTGGTTAAAACTGAATGTTTTGTCACACTATTTTGTAAGATTTTATCAGACCACCTCGAACTGACCTCTTCTAAAAGGGCCAGATGACTACAACTCCCATCATCCTGAGCCAATAAAATTGTTGGCTGTGCCATCCTGGCTGGTGGGAGGTTGTAGTCCAATACATCTGGAGTTCACTGTTGAAGAAGGTTGTTTTAGTTGATCTTAATAATGTGTGACTGCTGCCAGACACTACACTCATCTCTCCATATTTGTGGATTTGATTATTCATGGATTTGATTAATATCTTCTCTCTAGGAATATCTAGGTCCTCTAGTGCAACTCTGTGGTCAACTTTAACTAAAAGTTGCACTGGAAGACCTAGAGATTCCTAGAGAGAATACTCTACTAGGCATTTGTAGCTCCTCCAGTGCAGTTCTATGGTCAGTGTCTGTCGGACGTAGACCACAGAGTTGCACTGGAGGACCTAGAGATTCCTAGAGAGGTGTCCTCTTGGATAAAAACATGGTGTTTTTGTTATTTGCGGGTTTCCCGTATTCATGTGGGTCTTTTGCCCTTAAACCTAGCAAATATGGAGCGACAAGTGTATGGAGTCCTGGGATTTAGAGTTCCTTGTGGCACCAGAGGTCTCTGACAGAGAAGGCTAAACAGTTCACAAAATTATAGATCCCAGAATTTTGTAGCCTTGGTCCAGAGCAGTTAAAGTGGTGTCAAACTGCATTAATTCTGCAGTGTAGATGCAGCCACAGACAAGTGATCATGTGTGGGGGAAGGTGGACTTTGGCCATGGATCATGGATCTCCTTCAAGAGGACTTGAGAGATGAAGCCGCATAAGGCACCAGGAAAGAATGCGGCATGCAAATGAGGTGGGTGTGTCTATGCTGGAGGTGGGTTTATGATATGCGCTATTCTATTCTAGCTCAGAGTCCGGATCGTCTGGTGAAGCGATGGAAGAACTACGGTACAGAAACTGAATAAATAGACTACTCAGTGACACAGCCACAATGAAGAGTTTGGATGGGTGCCTGAGAAGATGGCCAGATTCACATGGATGTTGCTGAGGATCCTCTTGCTTCTGTTCACCTTCTTGCTGCCATCTAATGCTGGGAATGGAGTTCCAAGCCATAATGACACAGTAATTATAGGCATGAGGTTGGAGCACACCTCCAAACCAGGGATTGACGCCTTGAAAGAAGGCATCATCCAAGTCATAGAGGGAAGTAACATCAGACTTCGAGTCTACGGCCTGGGTATCCATAAATTCACTTGGCAGATTATATATTTTGCTGAAATGGCTCCGGTGGCTACAGGTTCTCATGGTCTTAATGACAATGCCTGCCTCGAAAAGAGCAGTGACTTGCTGGTGCAGCCAAAGAGCGATGATGTCCGGGAAACTTCTGCCGTACTGTCTGTAGTAGTCCAGGTTCTGCGCAAGCACATCCACTCCAAGTACTATGTGATGTGCCTCAAGAAAGATCACGGGCAACTAAAGCAGCGGCCTGGGGAACACAATTTGTTCATCCAAGTGGTGGAGGAAAACAAGCTGGAACTCCCAATCTGGCTTCTCATCATCTTAACTATTATTCTCTTGGGACTTTCAGCTATGTTCAGTGGCCTCACCTTGGGCCTGATGTCTCTGGATCTCATGGAGCTGCGTATTGTGCAGAATTGTGGCTCGCCCATGGAGAGAAAATATGCCACCCGTATTGAGCCCATCCGTCGGAAGGGCAACTACCTGCTGTGTTCTTTGCTGCTAGGTAACGTTTTAGTCAATGTATCTCTTACCATACTGTTTGACAGTCTCCTCCGTACAGATATTATAGCTATTGCACTCTCGACCATTGGTATTGTCATCTTTGGGGAGATACTTCCCCAAGCTCTCTGCTCTCGCCATGGTCTGGCCATTGGTGCTAAAACTGTCTTCATTACCAAGTGTGTCATGTTGCTGACTTTCCCACTTGCTTACCCCATCAGTAAAATCCTGGACTGTGTGCTAGGCAAAGAAATGGGCACCATATACAACCGAGATAAACTGAGGGAAATGTTGAGGCTGACACAGCCCTACCTTGACCTGTTGAACGAAGAGTTGAATATCATCCAAGGAGCCCTCGAAATGACCACTAAGACAGTAGAATGTGTTATGACCCCATTGCAAGACTGTTTTTTGGTCAGCAGTGATGCCATCTTAGACTTTGACACCATAACAGAGATCATGGAAAGTGGCTATACTCGCATTCCCATCTATGGGAGAGATCGGTCTGATATTGTTGACATGCTCTACGTTAAGGATCTAGCCTTTGTGGACCCCGATGACTGTACCCCACTCAAGACAATCACTAAGTTTTACAACCACCCAATACATTTTGTCTCCCACAACACCACACTGGCTGCTGTGCTTGAAGAGTTCAAAAAAGGTAACAAGGTGCTGGATCTAGTGTCAGGGTCTGTCACTATTCACATGCTAGCACTTGAGAAGAACCAGTTATCAAAGCAGGCACATTTCTGATCTTTAGAACAGGAGAAAAGAAAAAAAAGATTGATGCTTGTAGAGAGTAAGTGATGGTCCAAGATGGATGTTACACTTTCAAAAGAGGTAGAGATGGCTCAGAGTGTGAAAAAGTTACTCTCCGGAATCCTATGCAATGACTGCGTACTACATAGCACCATAACAACACTGCATAGCGAATTCTGGCATGACCTCCCCAAACCTCACTTACTGATAACTATTCACTGGGTACAACTGGGATCTGTTCCACAGTCAATGGAGAAGCTGTTTCCAAGCATTCTTATCCGCTCCCATGAGGAATCTCTAGTGTGACAGTCATTAAAAGGACCCCTTTGTAAATTTCCTCCATGCCGGAGATTACTTGCAGAAGGAGGGGTGGGAATTTCAGGTAGCTCTTCTCTGATCTTTAGGAACAGACCCCTGTCGATCACAGTGGCTGCTTACCAGTAAGTGAGGTTTAGGGAACCTTCATGGTAGGGACTGTGTGGGGATCCACAAATATGTAGCTGTTGCAAATGTGTAACTGTAAGTTACCCATTTGCAATTGCCCAGCAGGATTCCAGCCACTATTTTGGACTACTAGGATCGCCCACACAGCGTGGCTACTGCCTGCATTGCTTGTTATGGGAATTAGAGTCAAAACCATAATTATGCCAAGCTTTGTCCTTGATAACCATTGTGGTGGTTGTCAACGCTTATTACATTTTTGTTAAATTTTTGTTAAATTGTTGATGTCCGTTCCTCCGACTTTCACACTTCCTTCCTCCAAGTCTAGTCCTGCTTTAAACACACAAGTTAAACAGAAAGGGTGATAAAATTCAGCCTTGCCTGACCCCCTTGCCAATTGGAAGCCATTTCGTTTCTCCGTATTCAGCATAAACGTATCTTTAGAATTAGGTAGCTGAATTAAACCAGACATAGTGTTAAAGAGATAACAAATCCTTTATTACTTATTTGGTCAAGTAATTATATTACTCTTGGATTTTGCAAGACTACATTGTCCTTTTTGCTAGTCCTTCAAGGCTGGGGAATTATAAGGTTTAAGTGACAAAAGGAAAACCACTTACTCTGAAGTAGTTCCAGGGATGAATTGGGTTAAAAGTATTTTGAGGTTAGCAGTCTCAGGGTTGGAACTGGGTGACTTTTGGGGGCTCCTCTGTGGTCAGTTAAGGAAAATCTTTAAAGAATAATAATAATAATTTAAAAGGAGTTAGAGATTTATATTTAAAAAAAAGAAAGAAAGAAAATAATTTTTATGGGGTTGGTTGGGAGATGAGACCCTGGCCGCAGGTAATATAACTAAAGTCTATCCCACAGGTAAATCTCACCTGGCCATTGTCCAAAAGGCCACAGATGTGGAGGACGAACATGAAGTGATGGGTGTGGTGACGCTAGAGGATGTCATCGAAGAGATCATCAAGTCAGAAATCCTGGATGAATCAGACATCTATGGTTAGGTTTATCCCGCATATTTTTCCTCCTCCCTAGAAAATAGTAGTGAGAGAGAGAGAGAGGGAGAGAGAAGAGAGGAGGAAGGGAGAGAGAGAGAAGGAGGAAGACAGTGTTGTAGTGGGACAAGGGCTTGCAGGATTGAAGAACTGAGATGTTAAGATTGGCAGGGAGAGTGATTTTACTTGCAAACTTCTCTGTAACTGGAATTATTTTGATCTAAAGCCTGTTGTTAGTCCTGACTACACTAGAACCACTGACTCAATGGGATTTATCTATGCATTGACTCAGTATGCAAAGGGATCTTGTGGTACCTTTGAGACTAACTGAGCAAAAGATGTTGTAGCATAAGCTTTCGTAGACTAGGATCCAAAACACACTGCAGAAATAATCCAGTTTGAGACTTCCCAGGATTCCCTAGCGCTGAGACAAGGCAGATAAAGTGGACTCAAACTGGATTAATTTTGCAGCATGTTTTTGGACCTTGGCCTACTTCTTCAGATGCATCTGAGATTCTGTTCTACTTCCTCCCATTATTGTTTATGCACTACACAATGCCTGCACAAGCAGTTATTTCTAGCATGGCATTGGCAACTATTACAGAATGACCTTTTCTTTGCCTTCCTCCTTTGTAGCTGAGAATCACAGCAAAAGGAGAACAACCAGTGCAAGGAGGTGGGACTTCTCTGCCTTCAAGGACAATGAAAATGAAGTAAAGATCTCCCCTCAGCTCCTCTTGGCTGCACACCGCTTTCTCTCCACAGGTATGAGCCCTCTGGTGATAAAGGATTACCTGGCATGAGCAAGACTACCATTGTACCAGATGACTTCTTGCAGGGCAGCTACTGTCAGCTGGTGGCACCATGAGTGGTTACATAGATGAAGCCAAAAATTATGCCTGGATCAGAGCTGGGGGATTTTGGGAGCTGTAGTTCAAAAAAGTAATTTTTTCATGGTCTGGTTTGAGTGGCACAGCAAGATAGTTCTGGAACTTAGATAGGGACAGGGGAAAGATTTGGACTCTTCTTCATCAAGCTTTGGCAAAAGGTTTCCCAATAGAAGGAGCTCACCTGCATTTCCTTCTGACTGACTCTTTGGCCCAAATTCTGTTAGTGTCTTATGCATCTAACAGGTCCCCTGTGGAAGCAGTTGGACATTTTTGTCCAAGGCAAAGGGTCCATATATTCATCTCAAGGTTGCAGAAGCAGAGTTGCACCTGTGGTGCATGCATATGGGTCACATTGCACATGGGGTTGTTCATTCACTTGCAAATGTGCTGTCTTGAGACTTGAGCATACCAGGCTTGAAAAGTTGAATTAGTACAGGATAGTAGCATCTGTGGCTGTTCCTTATCACATGACACTGTGTCTGTCCAGTAGCTGGCCTATAATCCATTGTCCTAAACACAGTCTGGGCAACCAACCAACGGCTGAATGCTGCGCAGCTGATAACTAGCAGCTAAATGAACAAAGCCAGTCACAAAATAGCTTACAATTTAGCAGTTTCTTTACTTTAGTAAATACACCCCTTAAGTCCCAAACAGAGTTCAGCAATGTTCAAGTCAGATAAATGGCATCCGGAGTCAACAAGCACAGTCCAGGTCAGATACATGGCATCCAGATTAAAAAAAACCACAGTCTAGGTCAAGCGTAGAGTTCAGGAACATGATGGGGATCCAAGTAGGTCAGATAATCTCTGTCAACTTCTGGAAGGCAGAGTTGGGAATTTATAAATCAGAAGTTCAATGTAGCTGCTACTCAATTAATTGCTGCCTCCTATAAATCCTCTGAGACCTCCACAAGCTCTCTCTTTGTTATCTCCGCTCAGCGAAAGTAGGTATGAGTAAGTTGTATTCTGTATCTGAACGGGCAGGACTCTCTGCCAATGCTGGTACTGCATTCTGGTCTGAGACATGTGGCTCTGGAACCCCCTCCTGCTATCCCACTGGTCCACTGCTTCAGTCTTTGAGTCAGAATCCATTTCCGTGTCCTGGAAGTAGGACATGACATCCATCTGCTGCCAGAATGTTCCTTTTCATTGGTAGGTAAAACCCGTCAATGCCTCACAATCTCACAGCTTCTCTACTATTGAGACAGTGTGCTAAGTTCCTTCCAAGCCAGTTCCAATATGCAGCGATGTGCTGCAAGTGGGAATGATTATGCTCCTCTTTCCTCTTCCTACCTCGCCCCGCCCTGCTATTTCCAAATGGGCTGTTTTTTCATTTTTCGTAGGTTTTTCAGGCTATGTGGCTATGTTCTGAAAGTGAGACTACCATGCCACCAGTCTCTGAAGATGCCAGCCACAGATACAGGCGAAACGTCAGGAATAAATTCTTTCAGAACATGGCCATATAGCCCCAAAAACCCACAAAATACTATGGATGCTGGCCATGAAAGCCTTCAACTTCACATGGTTTTTTAATTCATTTCTTTTTTCTGTTTCTTTTCTTTTACCTAATAGATTGGCATGATGGTGCAATTGCACTAAAAATAAATGAAAATAAACACCAATCGAAAGACATGCTGGGAAGGGGTTAGGGCAGTGATGGCGAACCTATGGCACACGTGCCAGAGGTGGCACTCAGAGCCCTCTCTGTGGGCACATGTGCCATCGCCCCAGCATAGAGTTTGCCACAGTTTGTTACTAGAAAGCCAGAGGGACATGGCACTTTGCAATAAATAAGTGGCTTTTGGGTTGCAGTTTGGGCACTCGGCCTCTAAAAGGTTCACCATCACTGGGTTAGGGGAGGGTGCCAGGGCTGTGGACGCTGGCGTGAGGAAGGCAGAGGCTGGGATAGAAGCAGCATTATCATACTTTTGAAGAATTGTGCAATAATGATTGTCCCCAACCTGGTAAATTTGCATGCACTAGACTAACAGGATTATGGTGCCTTATGAGCCTGGTGTGATATAGTCTTTGGTTCAATTCATTGGTGCAACACAATGAGTACATAACTCTGGCTGTGGAGTTTTATGCTAAGGCAGTCCCTTGGTGTATAATTTTGGACCCTCGACTCCTGTGTCGTCTTGTCATTATGCAGAGGTACCACCGTTTTACCCAAAAGCCCTCCCTGAGAAGTATCTGCTGCGTCTCCTTAAACACCCCGATGTCATCTGTGAGCTGAAATTTGACGAAGAGGACAAATATGCTCTCCACCATTACTTATACCAAAGAAATAAGCCAGCCGATTACTTCATCATCATCTTGCAGGTATTGTATTGGTTCTCTTTATCCCTTGCCTTCTGCCAATCAGCAAACAAAATGCCAATTACACATCTCTTCCCTGTGTCTAAGGATGGAGAAGAGCGTTTAAATGTGAGAAAATTTTGCATTCGTCTCCAGTTATTCCTTGAAATTCACACCTTTAAATATGTTTTTGAATTCAAGCAACCCTGAAAAAATACATATGTAGGTTGTGAAGTCATTACACACACACACACAAGGCTCCTTTCCAAGCAAGCATTCTCTGAAGATGCCAGTCACAGATGCTGGCGAAACGTCAGGAATAAACTCTTCTAGAACATGGCCACATAGCCCGAAAAACCTACAAAAAACATATGTAGGTTGTTTTTTTTTGTGGGTTTTTCAGGCTATGTGGCCATGTTCTAGAAGAGTTTATTCCTGACTTTTCGCCAGCATCTGTGGCTGCCATCTTCAGAGAAATGTGTATGTTATCTGTAAGTTATCTCCCAATCTGACACTCTGATCATTACCCCACACTGGCCCTCACCTGAATCTGGATCAGAAATAGGAACAATAATTGTCCACAGTAAATTTCCTATCCATGCGGCAAGAGTCAACCAGTTTGATCCATCTGTTACTGAAGCAGCGCTTAAGATCCTAACATGATTGGACTGAACTGATCTTCTGCTTTCTTTCATAGGCGTGCTCAGAGATTTACATCAGGGGTGGGCAAAGTATGGCCCTCCAGATGTTGTTGGACTGCAAGTCCCAGCAGCCCTAGCCAGCATAACCAACAGTGTAGAATGCTGGAAGTTGCAGTCCAACAAAACCTGGAGGGCTGCACTTTGCCTACTGTTGGTCTACATATAAACATAGTAGAAATCACTAAAGACAAACATCTAACAGATTACAAATACAGGTTGAGTCTCCTTTATCCAAAATGATGGGAAACGGAAGTATTTTGGACTTCAGATTTTTTAATATTTTATTTTGGAATACCTGGATTTCCATATACGTACATAAGGAAATATCTTGGAGATGGGACTCAAACTTAAACACAAACTTCATTTATGTTTGAAATGCCCTGCATACAGATAGCCTGAAGGTAATTTTATACAATGTTTTCAATACTTTTGTGCACGAAACAAAGTTTGTGTACACTGAACCATTGGAAAGCAAAGCGTCACTGTCTCAGCCACCCATGTGGACAATTTTGGATTTTGGAATAGTTCAGAATTCCGGGTAAGGAAGATGAAACCTGTATCTAAAGTATCAAACTGCTAGTGAATAAATAATGATTGATTAATACTTTATTGATGCATTTAATGATAAGATTATCTATAATTTATTGAATTATCTAAAATGAATGCATTTTAATGCATTTACACATTGCAACTCTGTTACAGGGGAAAGTGGAGATAGTAGCATGCAAGGAAAATATGAAGTTTGAAAATGGACCGTTCTCCTATTACGGAGTCATGGCCTTGGATTCCTCTGTCCCCGGAGGTAATCTGCAACCCTTTTCCCTTCACACCCATGTGAGAACCAACTCCATAGCGAAGAAAGCATGTGGCCCTGTTGTCATTGTAGATAGAGGCAGAAAATGTGCTTTCCTTGTTCAGGTAAAGTTAGGGAAATACTGAGAGTGATCCCAAGGTCAGGAATACTAAAAGAGGTCATGATGGATGGGAGCTTCTTTAAAGAGAAATATTAAAGGCACAATTTCAGACACTTCTAATGAGGAGGAAAAACAGGAGATGTCTAAAGAATCCAGGATGGATGTCTAAAGAACTTTCAAAAGGGATCTGTGTAAGAAAGGGGGAAAGGAACCTCAGGGGACCCCATGATAAAGTCGCTTTAGGGTCGCCATAAGTTGGAAGGCACACAACAACAACAAGAGGTTTTAGACCTGGACAGGAGACCCATATATGTGACCCATGAGCCTATATGGCCCACACTTGGTAAAGAAAATTATTCCTATGGAACAACAATGGCAATTATTTCACAATGTTTAGGTTTTAATTAATTTGAATGATCTCTTAGACCCGCTTCCAATTGATCTTCTTTCTTATATCTCCTACAAGTCAATGGAACAATTTAAACTGATGGTTAGGCAAAGTGACAACCTTTCATATAGTCTACATGGAAACTGAAAGGGAACTAAAGAAATACACTATTATTTTTTGTGGGTTTTTCAGACTAAGTGGCCAGAATTCTCTGAAGATCCCAGCCACAGATGTTGGCAAAACATCAGAAACAAACTCTTCTAGAACATGGCCACATAGCCAGAAAAACCGACAAAAAACTATGGATGCCAGCCATGAAAGCTTTCAACTTCACAATTACACTGTTGTTAAATGGCTGGTTATTACCAAGAGAATGTAGATAAAACCAAGGAGAGGAAAAGCAGATCTGGTAGCGATTGCACTCAAAAGCAATAGAAAGGAGAGGGGACCCCCATTCTAAAGAGAAATGTGCAAGTTACTGATACAGTACTTTATTCCTGTGACTCTTTTTGAAGCTCATCAGCGCATTGTCACATTAGATGCCATTTTGATGCCATCTAGTGGTTTTAATTGGAGACAGAGCACAAATAATCCAGAATTTCCATAGAATGTTTCCTAGCACTTTATCAGACAAGGGAAAATGGAAGTGTAATCCAATGGCAATCCGAACGCAATCATGGGGTTTAACGTTATTGTGTGATAGACTACCACACGCAAATTTGGGCAATGGCATACTATTTTCGGGCAATGGGAAGCCAGTTCGAACGCAATGCGCATTCACGTAAATTCGCTGAACTAGCGAATTCACTTGAATGCGTTCTGGCCCCACTTTCTTTTCATTCGAAATTAAGAGAAATTCCTCCCGTGTGATAAAATTCCTTGTAACTGAAGATGGATTGAGCCAAAAATTTAGGATGCATCTACACTGTAGAAATAATGCAGTTTGAACCACTTTAACTGCCATAGATCCATCCTTGTAAAGCTACAAATCCTAGGATTCCCTAGGATGGAATACAGCACTTAAAGTGGCACTTAATCGGTAATTGTAAGATAAAAATCGCACACTGAAGCAGTCTCAGAACCCCTCTCGTCTCCTGTTTGTATTTATGCCTTTCCATATTCCCCCTTTCCCTCTTTCTCTTTATGAAAAGCCACCTTGGAAATGGGGAAAAGTTGACTTTTTAATGGAGAAATGCTGGGAAGAGAAAGGAGTTAAGCATTGCTCACTAGGCTTTCTTCCATTTCCAATTGCGTTGCCTTGGCCTTTATCTGAACGCTAGAAAGGAAGCATTAGAAGAAGACGGATGAGGAATATGTGACCTCCCAAATGTTGTTGGGTCTTCAACTCCCATCCATCCTAGCCTGCATCACCAATGGTGAGGGATGATGGGAGTCAAATTTGGAGAGCCACAGGTTCACCATCACCAGGTTCAAGATTGTTGTGGTGAATTACATTTCAGTAGGTTACAATTAAAAATGATTTTTAGCACGATAGTACAGGCTGATGTGTGGAACAGAAGAAGGTTCTGAGAATCAACAACTCTTTCCACCAAAGGTGGAGGGTATAGTTTGGGAACATGTGGCTCTCCAGATATTGTTGGCATCTGAAGAAGTATGAAATGTTACATAGTGTAGAAGATACCCAAAGTAAAGGAAGATGGAGCAAAGGTGGATGGGCAGCGGGAAGAAAGAAAGAAGGGATGAGGTTTCTGTTCCCAACTTATTGTCTCTTATGCCCAATTGTAGATGCTGGCCCTGTGGGACGCCTAGGCACTGTAAGTCGTATCAACCAGGACCCTGCGTTGACTACCTTCAGCACTACTGGCAGTTCCGTCCAAATTTTCCCAAGCAGCGGCCTGCAGTATATGGCAGACTTCACTGTCCGTGCCATCACTGACCTCCTGTACATCAGGGTGAGACTTATACGGGTTTGATTCTGAGAGAAGCGGAAGACAATCATGCCTCAGTAGATGAATGATCGTGTATTAACCTGGTTGCTTAGACAGAGGGGAGAACAGTCAATATCTACTGGGGGAAGATAGCTAGACTCATTATGCAAAGGGATCTTGTAGCATCTTTGAGACTAACCGTGTGAAAGAAGACATTCAGAGGTAGCCACAATGGCCATATAGCATATCCAATAACTTTAAATATCCAACAAACAGTGACACCTTTATTGGACCAAGCCAAATGTACAGTATACATGTTGCAAGCTTTCGAAGCTCCACTGGCTTCTTTGTCAGGCAAGGTGTTAAAAACCATATGGGGGGGGATGATGATGTTAGTGATAGGCCTGCATTTTTCTGTTTTTGTTCTCAGTTCAGATGGTATGGAGGGTTATTTCTTGCAGGCTGGTACCTCCTCCTTCTGGCCATGTAATTACTGGGAGATTCTCAAAATCCCACAAAATTTAACATCCATGTGCAACACAAAAGGAGACTTCCTTTGCAATCCTGTATGTCTCCATCCTTTGTGAGGCCACAGGACCCTTTGCTACCTAAAGTTTTACTGATGCAAAAGCATGAAGACTTCTTGAAAAATTCAGTGTCCTCTGCCTAAGAAAGGGGCCTGTGGCTTCACAAAAGATGGAGACCTACTGGATTGCAAACTTCGGGCCCAAACAGACAGGCCAAAATAAAGTTGCTTTGGGTCACTTTGGAGGTAGGCTGTTTAAATGATGCATGTGTCCTAAGAATCCGGAAGCTGTGCCAAAGCCACGCTCCAGTTCTAAACTGTCATTTAAACAGCATACCTCCAAAGTGACCTGAAGCAGCTTTATTTTGGCCTGTCTGTTTGAGCTCAAAGTTTACAATCCAGTGTGGAGTGAGCAGATTCAGTGCAGTGAGAGGATCCTGGAGAATAAATTACCCCTTGCTCCACTTAGACAGTTTGAGAGTGAAAATAAATTCCACACCCACATTGTTACTCTCTGTCAACTTGAAATGTACACGAATGTGCCTTGGAGCAATGATTCTCAGCCTTTGGCCTTCCAGATGCTTTGGATGTCAGCTCCCAGAAACACTGACCATTGGCCACTCTGGTGGGAGCTTCTGGAAATTGAAACCTTCAAATCTGAAGGACCAAAGGATGAGAAGAACTGGTACAAGTTGAGTCAGTCAGTCATTATTGCTGAGTTGAGTCCAAGTCAAGTCATTGAAATGACTTGTGTCTGGCTTGAGTTTGAATCAGTTGACTCAAGCCTATGTCACTGATTCTTCCTCGTATTACCTAGGTTGCCCATATGTGTAAAATTCCCAAAGAATTTGCAGTGTGTTCACATGATGCTGGTGATTAGAGCGAAAAAAAGATGGTGATTTTTAAAAAAAGGAAAAGAAAAAAACCCTCTCACAGTGGTCATATATTTCTGAACATCTTCTTTCTTGCTAACACAGATCACACGGAATCAGTACCAGAACTGTGTGAAAGCCTCATTGTTGGAGAGCAACATTGCAGCTATTGATATTCAACATGCAGAAACCAGCTCTGTTCATAAGAAACCTGCCCCAAAATCATCTTAGACCTTGCCTAGTTTACCTCAAGATGAAGAATGGTATTCTGTGTCAAAATGAGGATGGTGGCATGGATCGGATATCATGTGGACCTGATACCAAAGAAAAAAATCCCTGCTAGTTCTGTCAGTGTGAGCCTTCCAGTTCCAGTTGTGTCCCCTTCCTCCCTTTCTGCATTGTGCTGTTCCAATGAAATTATGTGGCTTCCTCTGTATAGAATAAGATTTGTACTTTTGAACTGTATAATACAATACACATTTACCTTACTTCTTTCAGTCCTTTGCATTTGTGGCCCTGCATGAGATATTAATGTTTCTGTTCAAGAAAGAGAACTGCAAGCAAGGATCCTGGCAGATCTGAAGTCCAAACATTTTTTTAATATCAGGGATCATGCCAAATTTGGTTTTTTTTTAATCTAGGAAAATATGATGATAATGTAGAGTTGTTCCAAAATTGTGGGATAATGTACCAGAATGGATACATAGTCCCAAAGACGTATTGTTTTAACTAGGGTTCGAATTCTTGGGCAAGTCGAAATCTTTCAGCCTCAGAGAAAAGCAAGGGCAAACCCATGCTGAACAAATCTTGCTAAGAAAACCACATGATACGTTCACCTCAGGATTGCCATAAATCGGAAACAACTTGAACGCACACAACCACCACCAAACATTTAGTCAATAGTAAATATTTCTGTATGTTTAAATCTATACACATAAATTAGCACGTAATGTTTTGGTGCAGATCTCTGTTCTCTCATGCGCTCTTTTTGGTGATGCATTTCCTCTTTTCAAAAGTGTGGCAGCCTACAAGAGGGCAAGTCTTGGTTTTGGAAAGAAGGACCTTAAAAAGTGGGGTAGGGAGAAAGAAAGAAGGCTATATGATGCATCAAATATGATGCCATCCAGGGTTGCTGACTCAGGACGTTCTATGGGATGGTGCTTCTAGGAAGCAAAATGGTTTTGCCAGTCCTGCCTTTCCTTGCTGAATCGGCAGTGACTCTGCTCTTTGCAAAAGCTGTTTCATCATGACAGTTACAGCTGATGATGCTGACCTTCCCATTGCAATAGGTGGGAATCTAGCTTCATCCACCTTTAGTTTCTGAATCAGAGAAGATGGCTCAGTTCAGTATTGACTTATCCAGAATCCTGGACTTGATTCAAACACCTTACCGAAACCCTGGGGGGAAAGGGGATTAGGAAAGCAGGGTGAGTAGGAATGTGTTGCACTGATATTACAGTCAGCCCTCTATATCCATGGATTCTTTATCCAAGGATTCAACCATCCATGGCTTGAGCAATATATTGTTAACTGCCCTCGAGTCAATCTTGACGCATGGCGACCCAATGGATGAGATATCTCCAAGACCCCTATCTACCACTGCTCTACTTAATTCCTGCAAGCCCATACCCGTGTTCTCTTTAATAGAGTCCATCCAACTAGCATGCGGCCTTCCTCTCTTTCTGCTTCCCTTCTCCTTTCCTAGCATTATTGTTTTTTTTCACAATTATTCATGCCTTCTCATGATGTGCCCAAATAATGACAGACTCAATTTTGTCATCTTGGCTTCCAAGAGAGATTTCTGGCTTGATCTGCTCTAGGACCCATTTGTTTGTCCACTGGATCCTCAACACTCATCTCCAGCACTACATCTCAAATGCATTGATTTTCTTCCTGTCTTGTTTCTCATATATTATGTATATAAACTATAATCTATCTATCTATAGATATCTATATCTACCTGTCTCTACTTATGCCCATCCTAGATAATTATTTCAACTGTACAAATACTTGATTTAATCTTGCAAGGCAGTTTGTATGCTTTGAAGCCATTGTTTCCAAATCCAATGACACAGGTCTTGGGAAGGTAAAATAGGACAACTTAGGCAGCATCTTTCATCATCATCACAGGGTTAACTTTGGCCCAAGGGCTTCCTGTCAGTGATTTCTTCTGTCCAAAGCTTTGCCTTGATGTGTCAAGAGATTATGCTGAGATCAACCATTTTTCCCAAAGGCATATTCCAGGATCGTGACCTGTGGTGAAGAACTTGCAACTCCAGAAGAGAACAGACACATAAACAACCACATTTTTAAAAAAGTACCTTCGTGTCAGTCTTGAGAAATAAGGCCATATTCTTGAACGCATCTGGGGTGAGGGGGAAAGTTTACATGGGCCTGTTACAGACTGCCAAAATAAAGCTGCTTCGGGTCTCTTTGGAGGTATGCTATTTAAATGATGCATGGGTCCTAAGACTCCGGAGGTCGCACCAAAGCATTCCTTAGCACTGTAGTGTAGCTTTGGTGCAGCTTCCGGATTCTTAGGGTTCATGCATCATTTAAATAGCATACCTCCAAAGAGACCCGAAACAGCTTTATTTTGGCAGTCTGTAACAGGCCATAATTTGTTTAACCCAGATGCGGCCTAGGTCTTGCTTTGAAGGGTTGCCAGCTTCCCAAGGGTCAGTGGGTAGTTCCATCAGATAAGACTACAACACAATTCTCGGCTTGAAGAGGTGTGTCTTTTAAAGCTGTGTTGGACTGACCTGTTTTTATCAAAGTAGGTGGCTATAGCTGAAAGCAGAGATGGAAGATTACTGGTCCTTTGCATGATGCTGGACTATAATTCCTGATGGGATTTGCAATCCAACAACATATGGAGGACCCCAGACATGAGTAAGATATCACATGGATCAATGTTTACTTGCTACAGTAAGACTATAGAATAAGTCAACCTGCTCAGATTTAGTCATTTGACAGATCCTATGAATTCCTAATCTTGGTTTTGTAAGGTCAGATTAAAATACTGCAACAGAAACCCAGTGATAGCTGGTGGAGTCACTCTTGGGGTACAGATTTTGTTGTTATGTGCCTTCAAGTCCTTCCCGACTTATGGCAACCCAAAGGTGAACCTATCATGGAGTTTTCTGAGGCTGAGAGTGTGTGACTTGCCCAAGATCACCCAGTGAATTTCCATGGCTGAGCGGGAAATCGATCCTTGGTCTCCAGAGTCCTAGTCCTATGCTGAAACCACTACGCCACGCAGGTAAGCCTACTCTGTAGAAATAACACAGTTGGGCACCTCTTTAACTGCCACGGCTCCATCCTACAGAACTGTGGTTTTTTTGAAGCATCCTCACTCTCTGGCAGAGGCGGCTGTAGACCTTGTAAAATTACAATCCCCAGGATTCCATAGGGCAGCTCTACAGCACTTATAGTAATGTCAAACTACATTATTTCTACAGTGCAGATAAAGCCATACACAAGCAATCGTGTGTTCGGGTAATGAACTCGGATGGGATCATGGATCTCCTTTTGGAGGACTTTAGGAGATATCCAACGTGTCGACAGTATTTTGGGGATAGATTCAACAACTTGGTGGTCCATAGAAGGCTTCCCACCGCACTGACATGGAAGCCACCAGCTGATAGGGTAGAAGCCTCTAGCACCCAGATGACTGGAGCCCTGAGATCATTACAAAAAGCAAAAACAACTGAATTCTGATCCACTTGCGTGTACCAGAGTCAGACCTTGCTTACTATGATACTGACCTAAACAATTTCTTATCAGGAAGACAACATCAGAGTGTGCAGGTGTGTCTTGAAAATCTGGGTCAAAGTGGCTTGTTATTATTAAAATACATTTACAACTGATCTAAGGCAGAGGCTTGTGTTTACCAGTAGTTCTGGACTTGCATTTCACATCCAACTGGTTTGGTCTCATTTAGGCTACCATCAAAAGCAAGGGTGGGCAATTTGTGGCCTGCCAGATGTTGTTGGACTGAAATTCCCATAAGCGCTTAAAATTGGCTAGGTTGGCTAGGTGTGATGAGACATCTGAGGTAGAGACTCTTAATAATACTGGAACATTATTATTGTTTGTTTGATGGGTCAGGGCATTGGTCCACATACCTCAACATGTATCTCCAGATGTTTTGGGCTACTACTCCCGTCAGCCCCAGGCAACATAGTCAATGTTGAGGAAAGCTAGGAACGGTAGTCCAATAATATCTGGTGGGTACAATGTTGAGGGAGTGATAAACTGACTAGTAGTGGTTCTCCACTGTTTAGGACAGAAGTCTTTCCAAGCCCTGCATGGAGATACCAAGGATTGGACCTGGAACATTTGCATGCAAAGTATCTATTTTTCACCACTTATCTCAATCAATAGGGTCCTCTTTGAGCCAATGATGGATGATGACTCCATCATCCATGGTCTCCATCACGGATATTGGGAATGGCCATGTTGGTTGGTAACAAATGGAAATTTGGTCCAACACATTTGGAACAAAATTTGTTAGAGAAAGCTGGGTTGTGCGATAATCTGTCTTGCCAAAATGAAACCCACTTCAGAGCTCTCTTTTCTGATGCCACTACCAGCATAGCCCACACGGGGGCATCTTTGTCTTCTCTAAGGCAAAGAATTATACTCTGTCAATGGGTGGTGATCCAGATACCCATTCTGTCACACACATTGCAGAATTAAAACAGTTTGACATCACTTTAATGGCCATGACTTTATCTGTGAAATCCTGGGATTTGTATTTTGGTCTTTCAGAGAGCTCTGGTGCCTCACCAAACTACATATCCCAAGATTTCACAGATAGAGTCATGGCAGTTAAAGTGGTGTCAAATTGTTTTAATTCTGCAGTGTGGCTACACCTTCAGAGACCTTAAAATAAAAATATTAGCCTACCATAAAGCAATGCTCCTCTCTTGTGAGAACATTTTTATTTGTTATTCACATTTTATGTCTTCATTTATCAGTTCTAAATTGATTGGGGATTGCTTCCCTTTTTGGTTTTGGTTTATCACAAAGATGTTAACAGCTGGTGAAAGCAGTTCTAGGAATCTGGTCTGGTTCCTCTTTTAGGAAGCCCTTTTAACAATTTCATTGGTACAAGGTCTAAAGGGAGGGAAATGCATGCCTTCAATACCATTGTAACACTTTTGTAAAAAAACACATCTGTATGGTTTGTCGCTTATGCTTTAATAAAAGAAAAGAAAGGGACAACACACATCACCAAAAATTAGGCATGACACAGATTTACTTGAAACTTGCAATACAGATAGATGAAAATATGGGAATATGGGAAATATGGAAATAAAGACTATTATTTAAATAGTAACAAAGTATATCTCCTTGCAGTGGACAACATTGTGAGCAGGTAACCTGCACATTTGCTGCTCCATCTGCCCTCTGGGTGCTAATAGTTGATGGGCAATTGCAAGTCCCTGACTAAAAACTTTCTTATGGCTATCTTTGAAGCAGATTTGGACTGAAAAGCTCATCAAACAGGACAGGGAAGTGGAAAGTATGGTTCTCCTGAGGTTGCCAGGGTGCCATGCGGGTGGAAATGGACTTCCAAGGTTCCCTGGGGGGCTAATACAGTCTCATACCCTCCTACAGTTGTTAAGCCCCACTATACAATGGGCCCTCCACATCCGTTGAGGTTTGGTTCCAGGATCCTGCATAGATACCAACAAAAGTAGATGCTGAAGTCCCTTATTTAAAATGGCTTAGGGCAGCAGTGGAGGCGGCGGCAAACCCTGACCATGTGCATCCTTTGAACTCCCATGCCACTCTCTTTCACCTTGCAGATGAATGAGGAGAGCCCTGCAGCCACTGTCTCAAAGGCACAAATGGGCAGATGATGGGTTTCTGGAAGTTGAAGGAGCCTGAAGAATGTCTGCCACAGCCTCCACTGCTACTGGGCAATATATATATATATATATATATATATATATATATATATATATATATATATGAATTGCTTTCTTCTCTCTCCCTATGTAAGGGCACTCACTTCATTAGATCTCCTGCATTTTTGTATTATTTTCCCCAAATATTTTGAGTTCAGGGTTGGCTGAATCCATGCATCTAGACTAGGCTAGGCTCATATATGTACAAAATAAAAATACAACCTCGGATCCTGCACCTTTAATTGCACCTGGAGATGAACAGACATGAGCAAAGGTTAATGCTTGCTTCTGTGCCAGCCTTCCCCAAACTCTGTGCCAACCTTCCCCAGGCGGAACCCTTGTGGCAACCTATACTGGCACAACCCCTGGTTATGCCAGTATAAGTACCTCTTGGAGAGTTGTGCAAACAGGCAAGCAGTATCTCCTTGTGCAACACTTTTGGATGCACAGTGCCAGATGGCTGGCATCCAGTTCCACCCCAGCCGTTTATTGTCTGCAGGAGTGTGTCTGGGCAGCATGCAGTAGATATTGCTATACAGCCATGAAAGACAGAGCTGCCTGTCACTTTTCCATCACTCAAGAAGAAAGCTTTCCTCGTTTTCCTCCTCCTCCTCCTGCTCCTCCTCTTCTTCTTGCTTGCCTGTACAACAGCAACTGGACAGCACCTGGGTACACGATTACAGCCAATTGGTGGCAGCAGAGATAAGACTGAACGCCATCAATTGATGTTGTCTAGCCAGGGCAATGTTGTATACCTAACCATATCACTCCAGCTGGGACACTGAGATCACAAGATCCTACTGGATGAGTCTCCCTTATCCGAAATGCAGAAGAGTTTGGGATTTTGGATATTTTCAGATTTTGGAATATTTGCATATACATAATGACATATCTTGGAAATGGGACCCAGGTATAAACTTGAATTTCATTTATATTTCATATACACCTTATGAACATAGCCGGAAGGTTATTTTATACACAATAGTTGTAATAATTTTGTGCATGAAACACAGTTTGTGCACACCGAACCATCAGAAAGCAAAGGTGTCACTGTCTCAGCCACCTACGCAGACAGTTTTGGATTTTGGAATATTTCAGATTTTGGGAATCTGGATAAGTGAGACCCAACCTTTAGCACCTTATGAAAAATGCATGCATTCAGGTGTGAAATGCATACACATGAAAGCGCATAAGAATTTTCAGGTGGACTTTTAAAAAGGCATGACATTGGGCTGGAACAACTTCAGGTTGGTGGGGAAAATCAAAAGCTAAGTGAAATCATAATGGACACATTTGTCCATCCCTGTGCAAGAGGGATGCCCAAGCAACCATGATCTCTTTTCCAGAGCTGTCACTCATGACCAGGGGCCCTTTCATACTAAGCTGTTATAGCACTATGATTCCACTTTACCTGCCATGGTACAATCCTATGGAATCCTGGGATTTTCAGTTCAGGGAGAAGTAGAGAGCTGTAGTGCTTCAGTACTACAAACCCCAGGATTCCTTAGGATGCAGCCATGGCAGTTAAAGTGGGAGCATGGAGCTATAATTATTTAGATGACAGATCCCTTAGGAACAAAAGATTACTGACAAATAGCTGCCAAGTCTTTTTATTATTTGAGGAAGCAGGAAGGGAAATTTCCCACAGCCTTGTAGATTAGGTCCAAGATGAGAGCCCAGCCCAGCCCTGAAGTCAATGTCTGAACTGGTTTTGTGAATCAAGGAAATCTTTTGATTCATAACAAAAGAAGTGGCTGAGGCATCACTATTTTATAGCCTTTTAAGCTGCCAGGATGGAAGAATGGATTGTGAAGGGTGCTGAGTTAGCCCAAGCTGCCAAACCAATGTGGGTTTTAAAGGACAAACCAACTGAAGATTTTCCTGAAAGATTGGAAACTATTTATGGACTTGTTGAGCAAGACGAAATCTAACAAAACAATAATTTGTGGCTATGGCTACTAATAATGGCCACAGATGATATACAGAAGATTAAAGCAGATGATGAAGATGTTGAAATAGTTTAAGATTTTCCCTGCCTTGGCTCAGTCTTTCGTCAGAGTGGAGACTGTAGTCAAGAAACCAGATGACGAGGACTTGGAAGGGCAGTTATGAAGGAACTAGGCAACATCCTCAAGTGTAAAGATATTTCACTGAATACTAAAGTAGAAGTTAAATTATGTTCAGAGTTAAAGACAAGCCCTCCCTTCAGCCACCATCTTGAGGGAGAGAGAGGCAGGGTAGCTCCACCAGGCCTGCCTGGAAGAAGACAAGCCCTCCCTTCAGCCACCATCTTGAGGGGGAGAGATTGTGTTGTATTGCATTGTATTGCATTTTTGTACTGTACACCGCTATGATCATTGCGGTATAGCGGTCTATAAATAAAATGTATTATTATTATTATTATTATTATTATTATTATTATTATTATTATTATTAAATATGTTGAGCCTATACAGTGGGCCCTTGGTATCGGCTGGGATTTGGTTCCAGGACCCCTGTGGATAACAAAATCCATGGATGCTTAAGTCCCAGTAAATATAATGGCACAACAAAATGGTGTCCCTTATATAAAATGGAAAATCAAGGTTTGCTATTTGGAATTTATACTTTTTTGGAATATTTTCAAGCTGTGGATGCTCGAATCCGTGGATAAAAAAATCCATGGATAAGGAGGGCCGATTGTACGTTGATTGGTTTTAAGATTGAACTAGTTTTAGATATGGTTCTTACCAGCATTACTAGCATTCATGTTATAAAAATCCTGGCTGAGATCGGACATCACCATTTGCATTTTGTAACTTTACAAATCTGTAGCTACTTTGCAGCAATGGGAAGTTCACACCAGGCACTTCTTGCACCCATTGGGCACGTATGCACAGGATATTCCTATTGTGCTCCAGCACTTCTAGCCAGTGTCCAGATGTGCATCAGAGAACATCCTGATATACATCAGTGCCCATTGTACATCAGACCATGGCATTCTACTGGTTATTATTGTGCAATGGATGCCTGTACATTGTAATGCCATGGAATCTTGCAGCACCTTTGAGATTAACTGTGTGAAAGAATTTGTAGCATGAGCATTTGTAGACTCAGTCTGCTTCCTCAGATGCCCCTTTGCATACTGATATTCCAGATTAACACGGCTATGTCTCTGAATTGCAATGCCATGGATTCCCTAGGTGAATATTGACATTGCAAAACTATTCAACGGGATTTAGTACATAGTTAAAGCTATTTACAAAGACAAACATCCCAAACAGTATACCAGGCTCCATTTTTAAGACAATGAAATACATTTTGGAAATTACGATTTTGAAGTCTGTGAGTTGAAATCTGTAGCCGACTTTTTATTTAACAATCCTGGCCACACTGATAATGCTCAGGACACCTTAGTTCAGAATTTATGTCTATAAGTGTAGCCTTTGCACTTTCTCCAGCTGGACATACAAAGCTATCATGTACCAAGTAAGACCTTGAGGAGTCACCTAGAGACTAATAGTACCTTCTCCAGTTGTATCCAGCTCTGAGTCATGACCTTTCCAAACCCATTGAGTAACAAAACCAAACTCTGGAAATGCTAGCTCTTGAGCCAAGGGCCTTCTGCATTCAAAGCAAGTTATATTTTGGACCACAATTCCCAGAATCTCTCAGACAGCATATATTCTGGGAGAATTTGTGTGTGTGTGTGTTTTTTTTTAATTGTAATGTTTCCAAGTTTTGGGCTTTCCTCAATAGAGCTCTTCCAAAAGTGAATAAATGGCCTTCTGTCAGGGATAAACTATGCTTGGATTTTCCTAGTAAGGGTTAGACTAGAGATGTAAAATCCCAATGTGGCAAGTTCCTTCTCCAGTTTTCTACAAGTTGTTCCTGCATCTTCACATCTCTATGGTTTTACTAGATGGCTTACCAGCCCCTTCCAACGCTATGATCTTATTCTACTGATGATTAGAGACTTTCTGCTCAAGCAGATGGTACCGAGGGATCCTTCTTGTTTGGCTCATCTTCTCTTAGGACTGTCTCTATCTAACTTAACGAATTAGGATTCAGTGCCCCATTTATTTCCGTCGCTTCCCTTTGCCACCAGGTCACTGTGCTAAGCCCATCTTGTGCTAGTTTCTTATTCCCAATTAAGCTCCTTAAATCAGTGATCCAGTTAAACCTCAGTTTGTTTTACCTTTAGCAAGTTGATGGATCTGATTGTTCCTGGTTTGTTCCTGCATTATTAACTGCGTCACTGCTTGATGGATGAATCAAATTTGGAGTCTCTCTATGAATCTGACACATGAGCTCTTGAGGCTGGCATGGATGAATAATTAAAAAGCTATCTTAGGAAGGAGTTCCTGATGTTATAAGCCATTTGACAGTGCAATGGACTGCTTAGGAAAATGGTAGATGCTCCTTTATTGGAGTTTTAATGGATGTCCACCTATCAATGATATTGTAGATGTATCATCTCAATCTATATCTATCATCCACCACCTCTATCGTCATCTATCATTTCCACCTCGGTCTATCATCTTTTTCTCTCTCCTCTCAGTATTCTCCATTAGAGTAAACTAAAAACATCTACGGTTAAGTCTATGAAAGCTTATGCTGCCAACTTCTTCCAGTTAGTTTCAAAAGTGCTACTAGACCCCTCTACATACAGATACTACATACTAACATGGCTATATCATTGAATTCAACATCTACCATGTTAGTCTAGAACACAAACAAGGATACGGACAACATTAAATCTTTTTTTGACCAGAAAGCCAAGGGAAGCTGTTGTTAATATAATATCCTTGCTATCCTTACTAAGTAAACACGTTGGACCTACAGTTTAATATTATAGTGTGAGATGCTCCATGTGCAAAGACTTACAGCTAGATGCCCTCTTTCAGCATACTCACTTCCATTTCTTTTCTTCTGTTCCCTGTCTTTCCTATAGCATGCCCAGTTGCTTTTGTTTCTTTGTCTTCACTGCATTCCTGTTGTCCTCTGATTTTGCTATTAAAGGGAGTAAAGAATTAATTTTTGTAAGGGGAACTACTGTTAATAATGGCAGTGGGTGGATGGGAGGGAATGACTGAACTAGGGCTATATCTACACTGCAGAATTAATGCAGTTTGACTCGGCTTTAACTGCCATGGCACAAGTTTTGTGAGATACTTTCACAAAATCGGTCAATCCTTAGGGATCATGGATACGAATTAGTCACAAACGCATAACTCTAGGTCAGATAAGGTGAACCTTTTAGAGACTGAGTGCCCAAACTACAACCTAAAACCCACTCTGGCACCTGTGCCATAGGTTCGCCACCACTGCTCTAGGTTATGCATTTGCTGTCTTGGTATTCAGTTCATCTTTATTATGATTATAGACCACCACAGGTAAAAAGGGGATACAGAATAAAAGAAAATAATGTTAAAAACACTGGTAAAATCAAGGTAAAAACAGTGTAAAGACCAGGTAAAAACACAGATTAAAAACTGTATAACAGTACAGTATACGGAATTTGCTACAGCCTTAGTGAATCCCACCCAGTGCTTCCATGCTCTGGGTTCCCATGTTGACTATGTCTTACCTTTCTTAGATATCCAAATGTTTGTGTAACAACCAAAAACCAGGTAGAAACAACAACAACAATCCACCTTTGATTAAGAAACTATACAATGGGATCTTTTGTGTGGCCTGCAAAGATTAGCTTGACAAACTCAGTTGGCACTGCTCCACTATAAATGTGTGTTCGCAGACATTTATGATAACTTAATCCGGTGCGATAGAGATGCATTTTCCCCTTAATGGCTCAAATATGTCTTTGAAGGAAATAGGTTTCCTGCACTACTAGTAGTAACAACTCAGACAGGAGGGTATGGATCCAGAGGGTATGGAGGACCTTTCCATTGTGTTTGGAGGACCCTGAACACCACAGGGTGTGAAAGCAGATTTTTATAACATTTCTCATATATGTGTGTGTGTGTGTATTTGCTTCAAAATGCCCCCAAATGCCTCCTAGAGGTCCAGGAATGCCCAAAACATAGTTGAATGCCCCGGCTGCATCTGCACTGCAGATTTAATGCAGTTTGGTACCACTTTTAATTGCTGTGGCTCCAACCTATGACATCCTGGGATGTGTCATTTTTTGTGGCACCAGAGTGCTCTGAAAGAGAAGGCTAAATACCTTGGAAAGCTACAAATCTCAGAATTCCATAGCATTGAGCCCTGAGCATTAAAGTAGTATCAAACTGCTTTATTTCTGCAGTGTGCATGCAGACCCTATGTCTCCTAAATAGGCTTCTTCGTTCCCTTACAGACAGGCCAAAATAAAGCTGCTTTGGGTCACTTTGGAGGTATGCTGTTTAAATGATGCATGTGTCCTAAGAGTCCGGAAGATGTGCCAAAGCTGCCCTCCAGTTCTTAGGACTGGATTGTGGCTTTGGCACAGCTTCTGGACTCTTAGGACACATGTAACATTTAAACAGCATACCTCCAAAGTGACCTGAAGCAGCTTTATTTTGGCCTGTCTGTATGGGGCCTTCCTCTTCTTCCTGAATCTGCCAGTGTTTCTTATAACATTTTGTGTGATACCAGTCCAATGAACATTACAATGTATGGAGAACATATAGCAGGTCACATCCAGGTAATATGGAAGACCATAATCTCCCATAGAAGCCTGCTTCCTCCAAATCTTTTCTCTGAAAGGTTAAAAACAGGATAGGCTTTAACCCTCATCTCTTAAACAACCTTGAAGGTATCCCTTATTAATAGCCTTCTCACAATGCACCAAAGGACGCTCAGTGGCTATTTTGGTCAGCTTCCCTAATCCATTCGTTGTGCTACATTCAGCCTAGCAGCTCTTGCCAGCCAGTCACTTTGGGGCATTAATGCCTCTTGACAAGGCATGTTTGGCATTTGCATTACGCAAACAGTTGGCGGCGGGTTCGGTTGGTGGGTGCAAGAGCACCCATGATGGGAGATTTTCCTCTCCAAAGAAACACAGCAGCTTCAGAGGACAGATTTACTTCAATATAGGGAGGGTTATATCCCCCAAACGTTCAGCTCCCTAGCTAAAGGATCTTTAGACAAGATCCTGAAGTGTAAAGATATATCATGGAATACAATACTAAAGTTAGGATTGTCTCTGCCATCGTATTTCCAGTTTCTATATAGATGGTTGTAAAAGCTGGACAGCGAAGCAAACCGACAGGTGGAAAATCAACTCATCTGAAATATGGTACTGGGGAAGAGTTCTACAAATATTTGCCAAAAAGGCAAATAAATGGGTTCTCCTACAGCAAACCAGTAGGAGCAGCTGTGGCCAGGATGGAGAGGCCAATGTCATACCTGGCTGCCATACAGATGCTGAACGAAAAGAACTTCTCAGAACAAAAGTGTGGCATCCCTAATCCATTACTGATTTGGTTGACTGATTCACATTTAAACTCCGAGCCAGGAGCCTGGGTGGATAAATCTGTCAATTTTAGATTCTTCTATATGATTTTTGTTAATCTCAAGTTCTTTCCATCCCAAAGATGCAGACGGATTCAAAATTTGGTAAAACCGCATCAAAAATGACCAGAAGCAAACATTTAAAAAAACTAATTCCTTCTGAAGAACTGTGAACTGTTGCAGTGGCAACAGAACACTGCTGCAGGAAAACTGCTTTTAAAATCATGTTGGACTTGCCTCGACCTCTCTTTTTACCCGTCTGAAGCTGCATCTGCACTGCAATGCCGCTTCAGAGATAGAATAATGAAAAGCTTTTGTGCGATTGCTGTCATGGATGTGATAAACATGGGAGAGCAATCCCGTCCCTATCACATCTGTGTATGATTATCTCCTATAAATATTGTACTTATTGTGTCAGATCTCTCTGGAGCCACAACAAGCAACCAATCCCAAAAGTCCATAGGATGAAGCCATGACAGTTAAAGCGGTGTCAAATACCATTAATCCTGCACTGAGGCAGCAGCTTGGGAGAAGGGAAGCAAACAGGAGATCAGGGTGGTAGTGGGGACAGTGGGCATGGTATTTGGTGCCTCTTTACACCCGGAAGTACCACATTCAGATGAATTACATTCACTTATATCCATATAGGTGACAGCGATCACTGTCTGGACCGGGCAGTAGGTTGCAGTGACCCAAGGCCAGTAAATGGGCTGGCTGGCGTAGCTAGCAGGCCCAGAGCCTTGAACCTAGCTGCTTTCACGGTGGGCCACATTCTTTCCGGCCTGTTTTGGCATCTTGCGGACGTCAGCAAGGAGTGAACCACTTATATCTGTCAGTGACAGGCCAGAATGGAATGTACTGGGGTGCCAAGAAGGGGGGCCTTTTCCCTTTCTCTCATCCATCTCTCCTCTTATGGAGAAGAGAACAAGGGAGGGCCAAGGGAAAGCCTGAGGTCTTCATATATCGGTTGCTTGAACAGCTCCTGTTATGGAGAGGGAGTGGGGGAAGCCCTCCATGTCAGCAGGGAACATGACGTGAGAGATTCTCCAGGCTTCCCTCCCGCTCCCACTAGTATGCAAGACTAGGGAAGTGGAATTATAGTATGGATTTCTGCACACAAATGTCTCCCAACCTGCTTACCACTTTTCTCAAGACGCAGTATTTCTCCTTTGTAGGGAGATATATCATGATGATGATGACGATGAGGACGATGATGATCCCACTTTTTTTTCTTTCCAAAACTGGAGCTCAAAGGGGCTTACAATTTAAAAGAATGCAAGTAAAAGCATACGAAAGTGAACGTTAACATAGCATTACACGGTTTCAGTATTAAAACACATTGCTCATTAAAAGAATAAAATGCAGTGGAAAAGATCAAGGTGCTTAAAAACCATACAGTTAAAACTGTACAACATCCCCAGCCCATATCTTTTGGGAGCCAGCATGATGTAGAGGTTTGAGCATTGGGCTACGACTCTGGAGACCAGGATTTGATTCCCCGCTCTGCCCTGAAAACTCATGGATTGACCTTTGGCAAGTCATACACTCTCAGCTCCAGAAAACCCCAGGATAGAGTTGAAATGACATGCAGATACAGAACATCGATAACAACATAACACACTCTTGGCCACTTGAACAAGAAGGAATAAGAGGAAACATAATCTACCCCCTCATCCCATGCATGCCTAGGAGTGGAAATCCAAAATGCATTTTCATTGAGCCTGTGATCAGAGTGATTGTAAAGCAGTTTCCCCCAGCCTGAAGCCCTCCAGACCTTGTGGACTACAATTGCCATCATCCTGCAATAGAAAGGTTGATGGGAGTTGTAGCTCAACATGGTCAGAGAGTGCTAGGCTGGGTTCAAGGATAAAAATGTCCACCAACTTTTTCTGCAGTCTTTCTTTCTTTAGTATGCATGCTTTGAACAAGGAGGGGAGTTGGTATGTGTGTGGATAGCCACAAGGTTGTACAGGTCCCTGGTATCTACAGATAGATCTGGGAAAAACTGTGGAAAGGTACTGCCAATTGGCATTGACAACAATGAACTTGATAAACCAATGGCCTGACTCGGGATGCAATAACATGCTATGATCCTATAACTGAAGTATAGGATACTATACAAAATATCCTCATTACCTGTGACCAAAAAGGCAAAAGAATACAGCTGGTTTATAACTGCTACTGCTTTATTAATGTTACTGTTGGTTAGCTTGAGCCTCATGTGGAGAAAATGGATATATAATTAATAAAAAATTTAAAAATATATATTCATGCTACATCATTTGATATAATTCAGTAATATATAGGAACAAGGTGTGATTTCATGGCTATAATTAGAAAGACAGCATGATGTAGTGGTTTGAGTATTCGACTAGGACTCTGGCAGACCAGGGTTCGAATCATTGTTCAACCATGACGTAGGCAAGTCACACACTCTCAGCCTCAGAGGAAGGCAACAGCAAAGCCCTCTGAAGAAGAAAACCCTATGATAGGGTTGCTATAAGTCAGAGTCATTTTGAAGGCTCATAACAACAATACGAAAGAAGCACAGTATGTGTAAAGTTGGTAGGGAAGTCACTTTATGCATTGCCAAAAAGGAGGACAAAAGGAGGCACAGAAGTTCATAAAATCTGCACATTTATATAATGCATCTCCCCATACTGGGGAAGACTGGAATTAAATTACTTATGGCACTACTAAGACTTCTGAAATCCCACGCTAACTCCTGATGGGCAGCTCCAAGACCCCTTTAATGGGCCTTTCTCATTAAAACTGACTTGGAGCCAAAGGACACAAATTCACCCCAAGGGATAGTGCCTCATTTCCCATATTGCCTCCCACATCCCTCTTGTTCCCCTTCCTTTCCTTCTCAGCCTTCTTCGCCTTGATCCTCTCCTTTCTCTGAGTCACTGAGCTGAGTTCCTAACCAGCAGGAGCGATTCTAGCCAGCTGGACTCGGATCGATCAGACAGCTGCTAGGAAACATAAATGTACTGACAGTTGTGAATGCTGTCCAAAATTGGGAGAGAAAGAGGAGGGCTTGTGCTGATGGGAAAGGACTCTATGCATGACTCAGGGACAGCCTGCTGAGGTCCCTCCCTCCAGCATGTTCCATGTTCAAGATGGAATGCTCCAAATCCCGTTTGCCTGGTCTTGCTTGATAGGTGGCCCATATACTGCTGCTCCTCCGTGATGTTGGATTTACATAGCAGTAGGTGGTCATCCCTGGATTAGGACACAGACGTTATTGGTGATATTTGACTATTTTGATTTCCTCATTATCTGGGTTTCATTTATGTACCTCCTCCATGATCATTATTATGGTGGCTCTATGTTCAGCAGGAGGCCTCCTTCTGCACTTTCGTCTTTCACTTTCCGTAGTCATTTCCACAAGTCTCTGATATTTTCCTCTAGTAGTATTGTGTCATCAAGGGAAGTAATAGCGCCACTCTATTCTGCTTTGGTCTGCTCTCACCTGGAATACTGTGTCCAGTTCAAAAAGGACGTTGAGAAACTGGAGCGTGTCCAAAGGAGGGTGACTAAAATGGCAAAAGGTCTGGAAACCATGCCCTATGAAGAGAGACTTAGGGAGCTAGGTATGTTCAGCCTGGAGAAGACAAGGTTAAGAGGTGATATGACAGCCCTGTTTAAGTATTTGAGGGGATGCCATATTGAGGTTGCAGCAAGCTTCTTTTCTGCTGCTTCAGAGAATAGAACACGGAACAATGGATGCAAGCTAAGGAAAAGAGATTCCACCTCAACATTAGGAGGAACTTCATGACAGTAAGGGCTGTTGGATTGTGGAACATACTCCCTCAGAGGGTGATGGAGTCTCTTTCTTTGGAAGTCTTTAAATAGAGGTTGGATGGCCATCTGCCGGGATGCTTTGACTTTGAGTTCCTGTATGGCAGAATGGAGTTGGACTGGGTAGCTCTTGTGGTCTCTTCCAACTCTATGACTCTATAATTCTATCTGCACATCTTAGATTATTGCTTAGGCAAAACCAAACTGTTGCAGCCTCTTCTAGATTTTTTTCTTCCTCGTCAATAACCTGACTCTGGGATCATTCAGATGTCAATTTGTAAAGCGGAACAATGCGTATGACCTCACTCACGCATTATGGATTTGTTATTTATACCATGGAAGCACATCTCTGCACATCTCTGAGATTTCAGTTGGTCCCACGTTCCAGCACTTGAATAAACATGGAGTCGATTATACAAATGTATTCGAGGTGCATTCAAGGCATGCAGCGTTTAATCCTGAATTATCCTGGGTCTATTTGCGTCAGTTATTCACACTGCTAATGATATGAATCTTTTTTAAACACTCGAGGGGGAAATATGGTGTTGATTATCCCAGGTTAAGTGGTTTTTTTTGGCAGCCCTCCCCAAAGCTTAAATTGAAGCATTTGAGATGCATGTGAACAACAATTCATCCTGGATTATTTTTACCATCTGACTAGGGCAGTGATGGTGAACCTTTTAGAGGCTGAGTGCCCAAACTGCAACCCAAAACCCACTTACTTAGTGCAAAGTGCCATGTCCCTCTGGCTTTCTATTAACAAACTCTGGCAAACTCTGTGCTGGGGTGATGGCACATGTGCCCACAGAGAGGGCTCTGAGTGCCACCTCTGGCACGTGTGCCAGAGGTTCGCCATCACTGCACTAGGGTTTTTGACCTTCCTTAGTCATTTTTCAAGGCTCCAATGTTTTCCGCTAGTATTATGGTATCATCTGCATATCTTAGATTGTTGCTCGGGCAAAAACAAACTTAGATTGTTGCAGCCTCTTCCAAATTGTCTTTTCTTCCTCATCAATAATCTTTGCCATCTTGACCACACTCTGATATTACTTAGCTATATGTATCCTGATTTTCATCTGTGAAATGTCAGAGAGCATGAGTGTGCACACAGGGCATAGGCATAAGAACAGCTGGATTGTATCTCTTCTCCTTCCCCTCTGGCTTTCTATCCCCAGCTGGAACAACTGTATGGGAAGATTTCTCATTTGTTTACTTGTTTATTTCATGGTTTGTCCTGTATGTGTGTGTATCTGTGTGTGTTTGTGTTGCTGGGAGTGGGGGACTCGATCAACAGATGGCCTTTTGAATCTTCCCATGCATGGGAAACTGACAAGGAGCAAACCAGACTGCCCTTTGCAAAAACATATCCCATACTTCAAAAGCTAGGCAAGAGCCATAAATTAGACAATCCAAGAAATGGTTGTTATGGCAGTGCTTTGTCTATCAAACCATATGGGTATAATTAGGAAATGTCCGGCTGGCCTAACAAGACGTAGTTGGTAAGGATTTTATATATAGTAGCTGGTATGACTTATAAATATGCAAAAATAAAGTCTGGAGAGTTCATGGGGTTTTCCCTGATTTAATTTCCGCTGTTGGGTAATGAGGTCACTAAGCTGCCTGGCCTGAGAACGTCCAATTCAGAGCCAGGCAGAAAGGCTGACATTCAGAACAAGGAATCAAAGAGTCGAAACAGCAGAGAAGCTTCTTCAAGGGCATTTCAGACAATATCTTTTGGTCCCGAACACCGAATGAATATTCACGAAGGGATAGCTTGGAGGAGTTCCCTATTTAAGGGTGTGCAGGCGTTACTGATCACAGAATCTGTTAGCATGGTCATAGCAAAAGTAATCATCTTGGCCAATACTATTACTACTACTAATAATAATAATACTTGAAATTGTTCTAACTGTTTTAAAATTGTATTTTAGGCCTGTTTTTAGATGTTTTTTAAGGAGAGCATTTTATTGTATTTTAAAAGGTTTTAAAATCTTTCTATTGTTTTCATTGCTTTCATTTCTTGGTTGCTTTGTGAGCCCTTGTGGAGGTGATACAGAAATATCTTCAATCAATCAATCAATCAATCAATCAGCCAATCAATCATAGGAATGATTAAAAATGATAAACATTTAGAACATAATATGATTGTTTTAGAACATAATACTACAACCATGGAGACGAAGGGCCAATTCCCTGCTCAGCTGTGGAAACCTATTGGAGTGACCTTGTGTAAGTCACACACTCTCAGCTCCAGAAAACTCTGATAGCTTTGCCTTAGGGTCACCATAAGTAGGAAACTACTTAAAGGCACACAACAACAACGGCAGAGAGCACTCTGGTTGAAAGTAAGCAAGCTGGGAATATAGATCTGAGAGTACTGAAGGAGAGCAGAATCAAAGGCAAAGTGAAGGAAAAGATTATGAAATATTGAGACCTACAAACCGAGATTCAGCACCTCTGGGAAAAGAAAACAAATGTGGTTCCAGTAGTGATAGGCGCACTGGGAGCCTTTCCAACTGGACTGACAAAATGCCTGAATGAAATCTCCGCAGATAGGATCACAATACCGCAATTATAAAAAACCAACCCTGCTTGGAGTCTGCTAGATTGGCCAATGATATCCAACTGATTTCTACATTCTTGGATAGAATCCAAATCATTACTGGCCCCAAACTGCAGTTGGCAACACCTGGTAGACTGTGAAATAATAATAATAATAATAATAATAATAATAATAATAATAATAATAATACCCAGCCAGCCAACCACCCAAAAAGTAATAGCATTTAATTTGATGGTGAAGGCTTTCATGGCTGGTATCCATAGATTTTTGTGGGTTTTTCGGGCTATCTGGCCATGTTCTAGAAGAGATTATTCCTGACGTTTCGCCTGCATCTGTGACTGGCACCTTCAGAGAAGGCTGGCATGGAAGAGGGTGGGATATATACTCAGGGTCACACAGTGTGTGTGTGTGTGTGTGTGTGTGTGTGTGTGTGTATATATATATATATATATCTCACCCTCTTCCATGCCAGCATTCTCTGAAGATGCCAGCCACAGATGCTGGCGAAACGTCAGGAATAAACTCTTCTAGAACATGGCCACATAGCCCCCAAAACCCACAAAAATCTATAATAGCTTTTACTATTGCAAGCAACAACTTTCCTTTCCCGACATGCATTTAATGAATGATGATATAAGGCCCATTTTATACAACGTGCTGGGTATTGCTAATTGTGCTGGTTTGTGTATGGGTTTTCAAGATATATGTTTTCAGTTGGTTTTAATTTTTTTCCACTAATTGTTTAATTGTCTTTTAAATTTTGCATTTTGTGGTTATTTAAGGTTTTTTAATCATTGGAAGCTGCTTTGAATCCCAATCTGGGAAAAAGTTGGGATAAGAAATAACAACAACAACAACAACAACAACAACAACAATACCAGTGATGGTGTAGACTTTTTTGTTTCACCAAACATTCAGGCAAGGAAAACTGGGTGTGGTGGAGGATAAGATGAGTGGGAGATGAAAAATGGCAAAAGCTAAACTATGGAGTCTCCATCTGATTACAGTCTTAATCAGTTAAGACTGATCAATTAACATGGAAAGTGGTAAGAGATTGCATGCACACGCTCACATTATGCTCTACCAGGAACTGAGATGATACCTGGGATTCTCCCCATGGCTTTTAGAGGCTCTGGAAACTTGCATAGTATTTTGTAACCTTACAGTCTGTGTGATGAAAGATATTGCTCCAACATCATTTTTTTCCTGAACTATCCTGACAGCATTCATTTAGTTCAGCAGCTGATAGAGATAGATCTCAATTTTGGAAAGTCACTTTTTGGCCCAGAATTCTCCAGCAGCATAGCCTGCAGCATATGGTCCAAAAAGTAACTTTTCCAAATTGGGATCTATCTCTCTAGCAGCTGCTGAACTAAATGAATGTTGTCAGGATAGTTCTTTTTCTAACTTTTACTCTGGATCTTCTGGAAATGTGTGGCAATTGGCAAGGGTTTTGTTTGTTTGTTTTGACAAATTGTTTGTTCATAACCAAAATTGACCATGCACATACAGGCGAGGGGAAAGGGTGCTGAAAAGACCAGTGCTTGGAGAACCAGAAATGGCTTTTTGTGTAGGACTGTGAATCCTATTCATTACTCATCGTGTAACAATATCAAACCTTCCAACATTTGATAGAGGAAAACTGGAACACATGCAGCCAAACAGCATCAGAATGTGGGTCAAAATGGCAAACGTTATTAATTGGGAAGGACAGACAAGTTAAGCGAGGCTGCAGTTGTTTGCTTTTGCCTGAGTCTACAGGGAAGGACAAAATTCAGGGCTCACCTCTCCTGTCCTTGGTGTTGAGTGCAATTTAACCTTGACATCGGTGATGGGATGGTTTCCCACCTCCCACCAGCCAGTGGCGTTACTGCCATTGGTGTCTCCTGGTGCAGGTGCCAGGAGAGGTCTACCAGAGAAGGTGGCAGACTGCCCTTCTCTCACTACCTCCCACTGCCTTGCCCACCTGCCCCCCAGCTGGCTGCCCACTGCCCAGCCAGATTGCTGCTGCAGTGGTAGCGCTGGGGTGGGACTCTTAATGGAGGGTATCATCCATCCCCAGCATTGGCCGCTGTTGAGAGTGATGGTGCTGCAGCCTCTGGATGGCCTGTTCAGGGTCTGGCACAGCTTCTGGGAGAGCAAGAAAGGGAGGCAATGCCCTTTCTCACTCACCCAGTAATCACACCAGTCCCCTTCTCTAGGATGTCACCCAGTGCAGTATGAACCCCCTGCACCCTCTAGTGACGCCTCTATAGAGGACAGCAAGATAGTCTAGACAGTCGGGATTGGTAAATATTTCAGTTCAACTCACTTTTGATAAGAAGTGAGAAAGGAAGGCAAGGCCCTTTCTCATTCGCCTAGCAGCTGCACCAATCCCACCAGGTGTACCACCCCACCAGTTTACACCTCCTATCTATAGGATATCATCAAGTATGGTACCCACCCCCTAGCGATGCCTCTGCAGAGGAAAGCAGGATAGTCTACAAAGTCAGGTCTGGCTTCTTCTTCTTCTGCCCATTACCCATCCTTTGCCAAATAAGGCGATTCTCCTGTTTTGCACGGTAGTAAGGCCAGCTCTGCCTAAGAGCAAAGCTTGGAGAACTTCCTTTAAAATACACACACCCTACGACTTCCACAATCCTCCAGCCATCATGGCAGCCAGAAACTGCAGTCCAAAAAAACCCTCTTCTAAGCCTTGCTTAAGAGTATCATGAGACATGCCTTCCCTTCAGCTTTCTTCATTTTAACTGAGTGAAGGCCTGCCAAATGGCACAGGGCCGTTCCCCCATCATGCAGATCCATGGGCTAGGTGTTGCTTTGACAGGTTCATGCAACAGTTACACATGTTTTGCTTCTGCAACCAACCGTTCAATAAAGCTACATATCACCACTAGTGCTTAAGGGTGTTATTTTAGCCTTCATACCCTGCAGGAAGGAAGGAACATGCATGCTGTTTATACTTCAGTTTTACATAAAATCTACGTTTTTTGTGGGGAAATGCTGAAAGGACAAAGCGTCGCAGCAGAATATAATTAAAATTAAGCCGTAGTTCTTCCTTGAAATCTTAGGGTGTGTCCACACTGCCAAAATAAAGCAGTTTGACACCTCTCTAATTGCCACAACTCTAGTCTACAAAATGTGGGATTTGTAGTTTGGTGAGGCACCAGAGCACTCAGACAGACCAGACTGAATACCTCACCATAATAAATTACAAAGTAGAGATTCTTACTAGCAAGCTTTTGAAGGATGAGAAAATATGTTTGAATAAAGCTGGCATTCCTATTTGTTGAGTCCCTAAATGTTGTTGGGCTACAATTCCCACCACTACTGACCATTGAGCCTGCTTGTGGGCATGATGGGAACTATAGTCTACAAAATCTGGGTGCCCCTGGGTTGAAAAAGGCTGTCTTAAGGGGTTGCTGAAAATGGAAGAAGAACATCCATTTTAGGATATATTCAGGGACCTAATTTTGAACTTGGCTGCATTTTTTGTTTCTAAGGTTTCTCAAAATGATGGATGGGTTTCTGGAAGGAGAACTCTTCTTAGGTGGAGATTTTAACGGGCGAATGAATCTCGCATTGGATGGGCCAAGTTGTAACACGCAAGGCCAATGTGCTAATCTCTTACACCACAGGAATTTCGAAAGTGGAGGACAGAACAAGAGCTGACAGATTTATGGCAGTTCTTTAATCCAGCACATTAGGTGGGGGAAGATACTAATATCGTTCCACCAAGGAATATTCCTGCGTATGAATCGAGATCCTATGTCAAGGATATGGCCCGTATCTTTACACTCACAGGGTTATGTGACAATGGTGCAGTCGGGAATGCCAACACTGCTCAACTGAGTGTGCAAAGAAATGTGAAATGCACACATACAATACGCAACATGCAATAGTGTGTTTTGCAATATGCAAAAGGAGCCCTGGTGACACAATGGTTAAATGCCAGTGCTGCAGCCACAATGTTGTGAGTTCAATCCCAGAGGGCTCCAGGTTGACTCAGCCTTCCCTCCTTTCATATGTTGGTATGAGTATCCAGATTGTTGGGGGCAACTGGTTTACAGATTGTAAACTGCTTACTGTATATACTCATGTATAAGTCTAGAAATTTAGGTCATAAAATTGACCCCAAAAACCTGAGTCAACTTATCCTTATACTTACAGATAAATACTGTATCTTAACTGTTATTTAAAAGAAGGAACCATCCCCTGGTGAAAAGCAAGAGGATAACCTGTCTTGGAAGCACTGACCCCCCTCTACTCTCTCGTCCATCCAGCCTTAAGAGTTGGCACAAAGGGTCATGTCTGCTGGAATCAATCTTTGACATTGATTTGGTTTGCTTCATCTTTTAGATGCTTTGCGATATGCCCCTAAGATTTACCCTCGACTTATTAATGGGTCGTAGCAAAATCCATAATTTTGGCCCCAAAACCTGCCCTTGACTTATACCTGAGGTTGACTTATAGTCAAGTATATATGGTAGTTCACTTTGAAGCAATATAGCAATATAAATGCTATTGCTAACTGCTAACAAACAGCTGCATGGTCAATGCACAAGTCCATCACATGTGCAACTCTGTTCCTGCAGACTTCAACTAAATGCAGATTTTTGCATTGGACAAAAGTTATCCAACTGTTTCTGTGGGGAATTTAAGCATGCATAAGTCACTGACAGGATGCCAGCCAAAATCATTGTGTAACATTGAAACTATTGTAAACAATGTAAGTCACTCGGTGGCAGAGGAAAGCTGGAAAGTGTGATCCATTCTCTTCACTCAGCCCCCAAATGGGCTCTTGACTGCTTAGCATTTTCTCTACCAGTCTCCACCAGACTAGTAAAAAGGTATGCAGACTTGTGACTTTGGCCTAATCTGCACTGCACAAATAATGCAGTTTGACACTGCTTAAATTGCCATGGCTCCATGCTATGAAATCCTGGGATTTGTAGTTGAACTTTTTTTAAAGCAGCTGGAAAAGTGAGAGGACAGAGGATCAGGACAGTTGGAAGGGATGGTCCAACCTCTGTCTATGCAGGAATCCACAGTTAAAACATCCCACAATGGGGTTAAATGCCTGTTCAAAAGCCTCCACCACCCTCTAAAAGTAGCCTATTCAACTCAAAAAGCAGTTCCTATCAGGAACATCTTAATACGGGTATTACCCAGCTGTGGATAGCTGACCTGTTCATCTTTTGAAAAGTTGTCAATCTCCTAGTCATTGAACTGGTTGAACATAGAGAAAATGCCATGGTTGGGAATGAATATTTGGCTCCAAAAAACCAGTCAGCAAGCTGGATCCTGTCAGGTTCTGTGGCTAAGGCCCTCTCCCGAATATGCATGACCGAGACAAGATTTGAACCAAACAGTTTCTATTTCACAACTCATTCTTTTCTTGCCAGGCCCTGGATATATTTCCTTAAGCATAGGTTTCACTGGGTTGAGTGGGACCTGCTCCAAAATGGGTGTGTGTGTTTATTGGCCACATGTGTATGTTGTCCCTTAAGTTACATTATCTAGTGGATTTGCATCCCGCTTTTTGGGTGAATCCCTTCACTCATATTAATGAAAGACGGTGAATACATTAAAAGTCACACATGTGAACAGAACAAAATTTTGACATTGTTATATACTGTGTATTCACTTTAAACAGTTTATTATTTATTAAAATATTTATATCCTATATATGAAGGTCATAGTGCAGCATACAGTAAAATCAGTTTAGAACAGTTTTAAACAATACCAATAATAAAGGGTTTTTTTGCAGCTGAGAAACCCAATGGGTTTCCATGACTGAGAGAGAAATCAAATATTGATTTCCAGAGTTATATTTCAATGCTCAAACCATTACACCACACTGGCTCTCATAAGGTGTATATGAAATATATATCCACACTGCAGAATTAAAGCTCTTCTATTTCTCCTGCAATGGCAAAGCTCCTCTGAACTTTTGCTGACAAAGCCCCATCATAGGTTTGCCTTAGTATCTTCCTAAGTTGGAAATGACTTGAAGGTATACACCAACAACAGATGCACCCCAAGTCTCTGACAGCTTATACTGCAACTTCTTTCGCTCAGTCTCAACGATGCTACAAATTGCCTTTTCATACTGATATTCCAGATAACCCTTTGCGTATCCTCCAATGTTTAGGTTCTGTGACCAACCGTAATGCACAAAAGGATGGAAGTTGGAGCTCTGTAGAACTCTTATTAGACTACACATTTTGCCCAAGAGAAAAGACAACTCTGAACTGCCAACCTTTATATTTTTGGAAATTGATAATCAATTACTCCCCTTTCTCATAACACACTTGTAGGTGTAGTCTGATACTTCCAACACGCACCAGTTACTAATCCATTCTGTCTACAAATCTTCATGTTGAGAGTGTACATCTCACGATCACAATATCAGGCTTGAATGTTGGACTTTGGTTGTTCCTTTCTTTATTCGTTCACTGCTTTGTTGGTTCGTACCAGCTTTCCTAGAGAATGCCAAAGCTTTCACAGTTTTGTGGCATTCTGGTTGGACAGTCCTAATAAAAGTATCACCCTATGAATTTTGGATTTTTCTCCTCTCTCTCCTAAAAACCTACATGGCCTATCTTTGTGCTTGTTTATTTATTTTGTTGTACCAGGTCACCTATTTTCTTACCCCATTAAACAGGAGAGAGCAGACAAACATCATACGGAGCTCACTCATTGCCCACGCCATGCCATCATCCACAGGGACAGTGCTCTCATTCTCAATGAAAAGTCACTTGTGGGAATTTCACATACTTGTGGCACACTTGGGAAGATAAGCAATTGCCTTCCTTGGCTTGGCTGCTGGTGAGATTCTCACGGTTTGGGTGATGTTTGCTTCTGTACTTAAGCAGCAATGTTGTGGAACAAGCAAAGGACACACCTTAGCGACTGAATTCAAAAGCCTCACCCCAAAGGGAATATTACGTAACACGGGGTTGCCATCAGGATTGTCATGTCTTCTAACACAAGTCTAGTACTTTATTGCTATCTGAGGACCAGTTCTTGGAGTATATCTTATGTTTAACCAACTAACTGAAATATCCCTCATAGTTGTTGTTGTTAGCTGCCTCCAAGTCAACATTGACTCAGCGACATATCCAAGGAGACTCCATGGCGTCTGGACCCCCCTTCCAAAGCTGTGCAGGAATACAATGGATGGCGCGTGTACTTGTGGTGTGCGCACACCACTGACGCGCTGCGCCCAAGCCCCCCCCTTCCCAAAATCCTGGCTATGTCCCTGCTTGACTCATGGCAACTTCATGAATGAGACACCTCCAAGACCCCCTGTCCTTAACTGCTCAGATTTCTGTTCTAAGATCCATTTGTTTGTATGGGATAGTAGTGGGGTCATAAACTGGCAGAAAGTACTAACAGTGGCAATCATATTTTAAGTTCACCAGGACATGCTTTATGTTTGATGTTAGGAGCCCTGGTGGCACAGTGGTTGAATGCCTGTACTGCAGACACTCACTCACAAACCATAAGGTTGTGAGTTCAATCTCAGAAAGGGGCTCAGGGTTAACTCAGCCTTCCATCCTTTCATACAGGGACGTAGCCAAGGGGGGGGGTGTTCTTGGGGTCCAACCCCCCCCTCCATTAGAAAAATGAATGGTGTGTGCTGCTGTGCCACCACACCCAAGCCCCATTATAATGGTGGCACTTAGTCTGGACCCCCCCTTCCTAAAATCCTAGCTATGTCCCTGTTCCATAGGTCGCTAAAATGAGTACCCAGCTTGTTGGGGGCAATTAGCTTACACATTGTAAACCACTTAGGGAGTGCTTAAGTGCACTGATAAGTAGCATAGAAATGTACTTGCTATTGCTAGATAGCCTTAAGAACTGCAGCTCTCAGGATTCCATGGAACCATGGCAGTTAAAGTGGAAGCATAGTGTTGTAACTGTGTAGTGTGAAAGGGCCCTTTGCCTCAGGGACATCCCTGCCAAAGCCAGGAGCAATATCCCCTTTGTTTCCTACGAAATCTCCAAAGCAGTGCTGTACTTCTGTTGCAGCAGAAGTCACGATACTGCCGTGTTGTCTGCCCCCATCATTCCAGTTCAACTGCAATGTCTTTTCCTTCTCGGCGCATACTTTCCTCCCTCCCGCCCAAGTCCCACTTCCCAGATGTCTCACAACTGCTAGTTCGGGGTTGTTTCTTTTGGCTCATGACTCAGGACATTTGGCTGGATTGTGAAAAAACACCAGTCTAGCTTGGCTAAAAGCAGCTGTTAGTAATGGCTAGGGACCAGCTACTGAGCAGTGGAAAATACCAGGAGCTTCATTAATGACAGGCCCGGACTGGGAATCTAGAATCCTTGCTAGAGGGAATTGGTTGGTTGTAGGCAGTGGTACACCTTTTTATCCAGACAGGCTTTTAAAACAGAAAGTTTATAAAGGACATCCTAGGAGGGTGATGCATTGTTTTAACTGCACTGTTTTGAAGAGCCTCTACCTTTATTAAACTGCGTTTTATTCTTTTATTGTGTGATTTGTTTTAATATTGTACTGACTTAATTCTATTTTAATGTCCGCTTGTTGTATGTTTTTAAATTGTATTGTTTTAAATTGTGAGCACCTTTCAGTCTCAGTTTGTTTTGGGAGGGAAGTGGGATAATAATAATGATAGTGATAATAAGAACAATAATATTAATAATATACACGTCCCACACTTTCTATGGCTGCATCCACACTGGAGAAATAACCTGGTTTGGCACTGCTTTAACTTGTCTGGCTCAAGGCTATGAAATTCTGGGGGTTGGAGTTTGTTGTGGGGTCCAGAGCAGACCTGACCCTCTGCATTTTTCCTTTCCCCCTGAAGAATTGCAGCATTTATGGTCAGCTGCATAGCAGCTAAGGCATACTGCATTTTCTAGCCAATACATTAAATTGCTGCTGCATTCAGTGCTTCAGGACTTCCAGAGGTTGGCAGGACATGCAGCAGAAATCAAATTCCTCATTGTCAGTGACTTATGTCTGGAAAACAGGGGTATGGCTTTCACATACTACACTCTCCCATCTGAAAACTAGGTCATTCGATCCAGATGTGGCAGGGTGTGGCTTGCGGGTATCCAGCGATGATGAAGAAGTCTTCTGCACATCCTCAGAGGTACCTGCATTACGGCTATGACTGCCAATGTTCTAGGGCTGAACCTCAGGATTAAAAGAGTTTCCTGGACTGGAAAGGCTAGACTGCTGAGAGAAAAGCCTGCTTGCTGTTTGCACAGTCACGCCTGTGTTTTTCTAGACATCTTGGTCATGCCAGGGCAGAAAGGTGTGTATTTAGCTCTGTGCAAATTCATCTGTCTGAAGAGAAACAGCTTGCTGAATTCTGCCACAGGGAGAGCATATATGTGTTGGTTACTAAATCTTTTTTTTTTTTAAAGGGAAAATCCTGCTTGATCTCTCCCATCCCTCTTGTGCTTTCTGACTAATTTGTTATCCATTCTTGTGGCTGGGCTCCCCATCACTGGAGATGGCAGACACTGAGAGGAATCTCTTTGCCCACCCTGTAACAGTCTCCCCACGCCTCTGTGCAGCTTTCATAGGGACAGATTTCATTGCTGGATCCCTAGGACATCCTGGAGTGGAAAAAGCAAAAGCGCTCCCTGCCCCCAGCCCATAATAAAGAAATGGATAGAGAAGGAGATAAGAATTGTATTTGCATTTAGAACAGCAATGAGGAATCTTCAGCTTCCAAGGTCGGAGTTCCTGCTTAAAGCTGGCCTGAAACCCCTGAAGCAGCTGGAGATGTTCTGGTAGTTGTTCTGCTTGCTGTTGCAGATATTGAGGTCTTGTGTGTTGTTTTGTGTCTGTGGCTCTGTCTGCACAGGTCAGGATATCTGGGGGGGGGGTAACCTGAAGTATCCTGGCCCCATAGCTGCACTGATCTCCCCTTGTTACCTGACTTGTCTCTTTCGGTGCTGCAGCAAATGTCTGCACAGGTGTCCTGCTGAGCCACCCAATGTGCACAGATGATGGGTTGCTTGCTTCAGAATGAGATGCCCAATGATGATCACATGCTGGGCACCTTGTTCTAACCTCAGAGCAAGCGACTGGCAGTGATAGTGGAGGTGCCAGGTGGCTCAGTGGGATGCCCATGCAGACAGCCACCATGGCATGGGAATGGAGGGTTTCAGATCTTCCTGGGCCTGATTCCCACTACCTTTTAAACAGGATTGCAAATCGGTTTGAACCGGCTCAGATGATCCTGTTTCCCACTTGAACCGAATCCCCGAAACGATTTGGAGGAGGGAGGGCATGTGCTAAGAGCCATTTAACTCATGTCTTTTTGATGCTGATTTTTTCTGCACCTTTTTGGATAAATCGATTCTGCGCAAGTGTGAACCAAATGCGGATCGGAATCTATTTAAATTTGCCCTTCGACTGGCTGGAGCAGGTCCATTTTGAATTGATTCTTTTGTGAATGTGAACCACAAGTGGGTTATTTCGGAGGAGGGGAAATGCAATCGGGACAAATGTAGTGTGAACCATGCTCTGCTGTCGAATCGATCCATCGATTCAGATCACAAACCGATTTATTTGTGAGTGGGAATGAGGCCCTGGAAGATCTGGAGTAACAGGTATATTTTTAAAATCCATAGTAAGGCTGTAATCCCCCAGTTGTGGTATGGAATGTGCTGGACATTGTCCACACTTCACCCACCAGGATTGAGGTTTGGGACATGCGTTGTCTGAATAGGATGATGCCAGAACAGGGGGAAAATGGGCTTTTTTATTAGTGTAGACGAGGCCTGTATCTATGTACCAACTAGCTTTTAAGCAGGTGACTGAACACCAACCATCTTTTAACCCACATTGTTCCACTGTGGGGTGATAGGATGCTCGCTGTTCAAGATGATACGCGATACTTCCTTATGGAAGCATGTAAAAAGCAAAGCCGCTCACTCAGGGATAGAAAATAACGGGTTAAAACCAATGAAGATGGAATTTTCTAACATGAAGGGGCAACTTCATTAATCTTTTTTAAAATTCAAGTGATTGACCTACCTTGTAATTTTAGCATTAGCTTAATTCCAGAAAAAAATTACAAATGAAGCTATACATTAAATGAGAGACAGTGGTAAAGGGCTAACAAATGTTACATTTCACAGCTGTTTCTTTATCCAAATCCTAATTCTAGATTTTTGAAAAACTATTTCCTGCATTTGGGGCAATTTGCATGTTTTCTGACAAGTTCCAAACTATTTATTTTATTTCCTAATTTAAGATATGATCATTTAGTTAATTCTATGTTATAGGATTTTAAACCAACAAGTAGCAAGGGCTACTTGGAAGAGGGTGGTCTTCTCTGCATCCAGCTGGTCCTCCAGATGGTACGCTAGGCATCGCACAGAGGTGCCTTTGCTCTCCAAGGAAAATGAATTTGGAAGCTTTTAATCCTGGGACTTTTGCTGGGAATCACATGAGAAATCAGTAAGCTAAAGAAATGTGAAGGTAAGGAGAGAAGATTATAATGGAACAAGTTATGGACAGTAAGAGCAGAAGTTGGGGGTGAATGAAAAATGTGGTTTTCAAAAATTCATGCAGTGTTTCCTTCTTTTCAGAGCTCAAAGCAGAGACAAGAGGGGAATGAAATCATGGCTGGTGTTTTGCTGGAAGCATTTAACTTAAACCTAAACAGGAATTTGACATAGTGGTTGTCTACACTATTAAAAAAAAGCACAAACCCTTGGCTGTGATCAGGCCACACAACATTCTGTCCTATTTGCCTTTGGTATGTGGTTTTCATCCACAGAAAACAAAGGCACCCACCCACCCCAAATTTCCTTCAGTCCATAAATTGTAGAACTGCAATCATTTAAAATTTCAGTTGAGCTTTTAGAAATGCAATGTATGCTTCTAAAGAAGAGGAGCAGGGAGAGCTACCCAGGGAATGTGACAACAGCAGCAAATAGAAGAGTTCTAGGTGTGAATGCCTTTCAGTGTCTCCCACTCCACAATGTTGGAAATTTGCAGACTAAATGAAAGTTTCAGTTGGGGAGCATACTTCTTATCTTGGGACAGGAAAGCATTCACTTTGTCCCCCTCTATGGCTTCACTCCGGACAAGGCAGAACATGGAGAAGTTACTTTTGGATTACAACTAGTAGGCTCTCCCAGCCTGGCCATGCTGCTTGGGGGATTCTGGGAGCTGCAGTGCAAAAAGGAACTGCCCCGAGCTCTGAAAAGTCCCAGTCTCATGAAAAAGCCCCCTTGGAGCTGAACAGCAAACATCTTCTAGGGAATGCACCCTTCTGCATACAACAGGGTGCACTGATTTTATCTTATATGGTATCTTCTTTCACCCGCAGGCTGTGAAGCTCTTCTGCTAATCCATTTATAAACTGGCTTTTTAGAACAAGATTCCTTCACTCGACAGAAACCTCCCTCTCCATAGCCAGGTCCATATTTGGTTGAGCTGATTCTGCTTCACTAAAACCATCAGTTGGTCAGGGAGGAGCATGGAAAGCTCTCTCAAACCGCCTTTTTCTGACTCCATACATGAGCAGCAGAGGTTTCCCTTCTTACCAACGTCACCTCTTTTTCCTCTCCTCCCTTCTGTATTTCAGAAGTATCAAGATCTCACAATGACCTTAAATTAAGGTTGCAGAATGTCTGCCCTTTTAGATGTCATAAAATCATAGAATCCTAAAGTTGGAAGGGACCCTATGGGTCATCAAGTCAATGCAGATCTCCAGCTAAACTGTAGTTATTCCCAAATGTTGGTCCTTTAGATGTTTTGGGTTTGAGCTCCCCAAATTCCTAACTACTGGCCAGGTTGACTGTAGTTCCTGGGAACTGAAATCCAAAGCAATTGGAGGACCAAAGTTTGGGAACCACTGAGCTACAGCATTCCCAGCTCTTCTTTTTGCAGCCTCTTTTTGAAGACATCAAGAGAGGGAGACCCTACCACTTTTCTAGGACCGTTATCACACAACGAAAACTTCCAGTCTATTCCAAAGTCATCATGGAGTCAATCATGGGTAGCCACAATAATGTGCGAGAGATTATCACACACAACTGCTGTCATTGCGGAATTGTTCCGAGCCCGATCCAAAGTGAACCTTGAAGTTGCCGAATTCATAAATCCTTCTCCCAGGCTGATTCGCATTCAGGTCGAAGTTGTGTTGGTGTGGAATGCATGTTTGCTTCAGTCATGGTATTCCACCCCCAATCTAGAAAGCTACTACAATTCCCATTAAGCTTCGCTGCAATCTTGCTTCTTTGTTGCTTCCGGTAGTCCTTCCACTCCTAGTGCTGGTGAGGGGGAAAAGCAGATGTTTCCAATAGTCTGGGCATATACATACTTGTACATATACATGGATATAAATACAGATATAAATGTGTGTGTGTGTGTGTGTGTATGCTTACATATATATGTATATATATATATATACATGTATACATGTATATGTATATACACATATATGTACGTGTATATATATACATATGCACGCCCATGCCCATGGTTTGCCCGTGGGGGAAGTAATGTATATATATATATATATATATATATATGTGTGTGTGTGTGTGTGTGTGTGTGTATGCGCCTTGAGGAGCTTAAGCACACACATTCTATTTACAACTACATGTGCTTGGAGCATATAGTGGCATACCTGCTGACGCTTTTCCTGGTGGCACGTCTGTGCATATAGATGGATGCACCTATATATATATATATATATATATATATATATATATACATAGGTGCATCCATCTATATGTGCAGATATACATGTATAAAGTGCACTAATAATGTCCGTAGACCAAGTGCCTGTACCCACTGATATCTATCTATCTATGGCCACATCTATATTTCACATGGAGCCTGCATTCACGCAAAACAGGACACAGGAAAAAGGGGAAGCGCTCCCTTCTTAACCCCGGAAGCGTTAAGGTTCATGATGGATTCAGAGCCCCACTGGGCATGCGCAAGGATCCCAGTTCGAATTGGAGAATCCGCATGGTATGTGCTGTTGTGATAATTTATTTTGCGCTTGCTCTGTTTTGCCTTGGGAATGACCACAATGTCAGTTTTCACGCGTGATAATTAATCATGTAACTTGGCTTATTTTCGAATTGGCCCTGCTTGGCATTTCCTTCGGGATGGGGGCACATATCCCACATATGATAACAGGCTAGGTACCATTGTTGAAAAACTCTAGTGATCAAGAAGTTCCTTTTAATGTTCCATCAAAATCTAGCCCCTTGTAACATAAAACCATCAATCCTAATTCTCCCCTTTGAGGCAGCAGAGAACAATCCTGTACCCTCCTCTCTGTGACGGCCTTTGAGATATTTAAAAATTGTGATCCTGTTACCCCTAATTCTTCTCTTCACCAAGCTGAACACGTCCGCCCAGATCTTTCAACCTGTCCTTATGTTTTGTTCTCCATGATTCTTAGTCATCCGTGTTGTCTTTCTCTGAACCTGTTCCAACTTGTCTGTATCCTTCTTCAAATGAGCAAAGTGCTCCAGTTGTTGGATGTTACTGGGTTGCAACTCCTACTATCCCTCGCCATTGGCTGGGCTGTGTGGGATTTGTAGTGCAACAACATCTAGAGGATCATGTGGTGCCCACCCCTGTTTTAAAATGCTTACGGAAGTGCTTATAGAAACCACAGTGTGGCACATTTATGTTGAATCATTTGTTTCTTTTTTATTCATTTTCTTATTCCCATTTTTCCTTAATTTTTCTGCTTTGCTCCTGTGGCTGTACTAAGAACAAGGGACTTTTCTGTCCATTGCTGGAGGCTGCCAGGAATGCACAATGCTCCAGATGTTGCATAGTTGCAAGGCATTATAGGAAGACAATGGTGGTTGACACACCATCACATAGAAATTGTGTTTTAATTCATTCTCTCTCTCTCTGTGTATGTATGCATGTGTATTGACTACAAACCTCCCTAACAATGTCTTCCATTTGTTTCAGTCTACAGCTCCAATCCAGGGAAAAAGCATTATGAGAATTGTAGCGTAAAAACCTCTGGAGGGCTAAAACTCCCTTTCTCTGCTCTAGAGTCATACAACATCTAAGGCTCTGTAAATTAATAATATAGACTGGTATTCACAAATACAGCTATGAATGTGTAGCCTAGAGTTATGCTTCCATAACTAATCTGTATGCATAATCCCTTTGTATTCAAAGTCATGGTAATAGTGTAGGGAATGCTGTATGCCTTCAAGTTGTTTTCAACTTATGGCAAACCAAAGGTGAACTTATCATGGGGTTTTCTTGACAAGAGTATTCAGAGGGGGCTTGCCATTGCCTTCCTCTAAGGTTGAGAGAATGTGACTTGCCCAAAATATCTCACTGGCTTTCCACAAGAGAGCAGAGATTCAAATCCTGCTCTCCCTGATTGTAGTCCAACACACAAACCACTACACCATGCTGGCTCTCAGGGAATACATAGGGATGGTAAAAGTCCTTTCTGCCTTATCAGGAAGCAGCTGTGTGAGCAATGGAGGTCTGTTCTCCTGTTGTGAGGTTACAGCATACTGACATTTCCAACCCACTCCTGCCAGCAATCTTTGGTGAAAGAGGGAATTGCAACAAGGATTTGGCTTCTGATCGTCATACTAGAGATCACTGGTGGGGAAGTGGTGCAGCGATCTCTAGTATGATGATCAGAAGCCAAATCCTTGTTGCAATTCCCTCTTTCACCAGAGATTGCTGGCAGGAGTGGGTTGGAAATGTCAGTATGCTGTAACCTCACAACAGGAGAACAGACCTCCATTGCTCACACAGCTGCTTCCTGATAAGGCAGAAAGGACTTTTGTATACACAAAATATATACTGTATCCCAACTGACAGTAGAACAGACCTCTGTTGCTTGCAGTGGATGCTGCCCAATAAGGCAGGATGGGAGATGTCTAGGACAGGAGATGCTACAAGCCCTGGTGGCGCAGTGGTTAAATGCCTGTACTGCAGCCATTCACTCGAAACCACAAGGTTGCAAGTTCAAGACCAGCAAAAGGGCCCAAGCTCGACTCAGGCTTGCATCCTTCCGAGGAGAGAGCTAAAATGAGTACCCAGACTGTTGGGGGCAAATTAGCTTACTTGCTAATTAGCTTACTAGCTGTTCATCGCTATGATCTTTGGAATAGCGGTATATAAATAAAACAAATTATTAATTATTATTATTACAAACAGTAGTTAAGTATGCTTAGCTAAAAAGCTGATCTAGAATCTCGGCCATAGTAACTATCAGAAGCGACCACAGGAATGGGATCTGTTGCTATCGCTGGAAAGAATTAGCCTTTGTTCTTGTTGTGTGCCTTCAAGTTGTTTCCGACTTATGGTGACACTTATAGCAACCCTTTCATGAGAAGAATTGTTCAGAGGGAGTGTCCCTAAAAGGCCAAGAGAATGTGTCTGGTGACACCGTGTTGACCATACTTAGAAGTAGCTTGGCCACATATGTCCCAATTTTTACTGGCAAAATATTGGAGGGTATGCCTACTCAGACCACAGGATGCTGGTTTGTTGTTATTGTGGGCCTTCAAGTAATTTCTGACTTACGATGACCTTAAGGAGAATCTATTATGGGGATTTCTTGGTAACATTTGTTCAGAGTGGATTTGACTTTGCCTCTCTCTGAGGCTGAGAAAGTGTGACTTGCCCAAGATCACCCAGTGGGTTTCCATGGCTGAGTGGGAATATGAAGTATGATCTCTGGAGTTGTAGTTCAACATTCAAACCACAACACAATGCTGGCTCTTTACCTCATTCCTAAATGACACAAATTGGGACAAATTCCAGTCCTAGATGTCCCTATTCATAACACTTAGCTTGTTTCAGAATGAATTAGTGGAAAGCCTCTTGCCCTGAGAACCTCCATTTCACCTGTGGACTCCAACACAGTTTTCACATCTCAGCCGTTCTTCATGGAAGGTTCCCCACCCCTCAGAGTTATTTTAAATGCCCAACCCTGAAAGCAGATCATTACTTTTGGGTCACTCAACATTTTCTCTGGCAAGTTGCAGAATTTTTTCTTGACAGGGACAAGGACAGAAGGTTGGGAATGTCTCCCCGACACTGAGTGAAAAAAGCGGAGGCTGGAATTCTTGGAATAGCAACACACTGAGTTAACAGTTCGACTTTCTTCAGCGAAACAAAAGCCCAGACATTGGTTGCCTGTTCCAGCTCTCAGCTGGCAGCTGGTCTGGAGGCCAGAGTTAGGGAGAGACTCTGGCATGATGACCAGAAAACCCTAATGAAGGTTTCCTTCAGTCTCGAAATCTGGGTGAGGGATCCCACTGTCATTCACTTTTACAAAAGCTTTCCACAGGGAAAGCTACCATGTCAGTGAGAACACAAGCCTTGAAGCCTTCCCTGCAACAGTCTAGTTTTCCACGTGAGAAAGAATTGCTTTGTCAGAAGCAACATTCACCTCTCGTGGGATCTACTTGCAGTGGGAGACCTTAAGGAGAGGCCCCATTTTTAGAGAACCAGACTTGGAAGGAGAGACTTTACTCACCACCACATGCATTAGACTGGAATGCCTATCATTCCCAGCCCTCATGGGCACCTGAATAAGGAAAGCCAATATAGGTGGGGTTGTTTATTTTGACTGGTGGCAAATCTCCAAGAGCAGTGAGAGATCTTTTTCAGCTGCAGACTCTGTCTGCAGGCCTTCTCTGCTTGTTGCTGCTGCTATTGTTGTTGTTGTGTATCTTCAAGTCATTTCCAACTTATGCCGACCCTAAGGCGAACCCATCATGGGGGTTTCTTGGCAAGATTTGTTCAGAGAAGGTTTGCCATTGCCTTCCTCTGAAGCTGAGAGCATGTGACATGCCCAAGGAAATGATAGTGGGTTCCTAGTGGCAGGTGCTTGAAGACTTGTGGCAAAGCCCTGAGGGGTTTCTCCAACTCTCTGGTGTTAAGGCACCCCATGACTGGGACAGCACTGTGGACATCAATTCCCAGTGTACCTCCAGTGCTTCAGATATCTTCGGATGGGGCACATCCAGGCTGCAAAGGTGGGTTGAGGAGAAGTATCCTCATTCATAACTGAGATAATGGAGCTCCATAACTAGATTGCAGCATCTCAACCAATGAATCATTTGGCACTTTCAAGTCTTGACAAGCTCATCATAGCATGAACATAGCACATGGTAACTTCAGTGTCAGTGATCTGGTGAATTTGCTCTCAGGCTTAAAGGAACTGCCCAAGGTGCCGAACCTATTTGAGAGCTACCATTCAGTCCCTTGGGTAGATGAATACCTGGAGTGGATTCACTGCCCCTCTGATGTGGACGTCACACACCATGACCACTCCCAGAGAAAATCAATTTTTGTTGAAATTTCATTCCACAAAACATCCACATTCTCCAACCCCACCTTCTGCCCTTCTCTAGAAATTATCTTGGCCATTCAACTGACAACAACACTGCTCATGTCTCCCCACAAATCACATCATTGTCTTACTGCTTTAGACTAATGTACTGGATGCATGCCTCTTGAGCTTGCTGTAAAAAGAGTGGGAATGTACCAAGCAATGCTTAATGCACCACCCACTAGGCATGCTAGAATTGCCAACATGAGCTGAATGGGGCGAAATGAAGAAACTCTCTGCCTGGGCCCAAGCCAGGTCAGTTTCCTATGCAAAATAATATGTCTAGTGCCTACAAGCAGAAGGATAAAAATAAATGTCTTAGTCAGAACCACAAACGCCCTATCTGCCCTAGTCACCACTGCGAACTCCCAATGACTTTCCAAAAGATCTCTGGCAGAATTCCTTTCCTAGCTTTGCAACGTGAGATCCTTTCAACTGGAGATGACTGAAGAGACAGGCTGCTCAAATGATCTGAGTTTGCTTCAGGGGCAGAATTCTGAAAACTAGCCTCCTCTTAGGAAGCTAGCACCCTGTTAGTGATTTGCAAAGTCCAATTTATGCCTGGGTAACTTATTTAGTTGTTGCAGGTATTGGAATTTTCTACCGACAACGCAGTGGCAAAAGTCCCCCTTTGAACCAATCTTTAAGCTGCTGCAGTGCTCACTTGACAATTTTCTGGCTGGTGGAGAGTTGAGGGGCATTGCAGCCATATCCTGGCTATGTTCCTGTAGTTGAACACCAAGCAACAACATCATCTTCAGGACTTGCAAAGATTTGCAGAAGTACTGGAGGATGCCTGTTGCTGTGCACACACATCTCCATCAGTCAGCAAAAGTGACAGGCATCCTCCAGGCTCTCAGAGATTGCTGCATGTCCAGCTAAAGGAAAACATTTGGAATATATGGCCATGTCAGGAGCAGGGGACTACAGCAGCTTAAAAAGTGAACTGAGGTGGGTGGGTTAGGGGAGACCATGTCATAGTTCTGGCTGTTTTGACCTTTACACTATCTCTCCTGATGCAGGATTTTTGCAAGTCCTTTTTTAAAAACTGCATTTCCTAAAATTCTTCAGGTGCCATGGGCAGTCACCAATTTCATCGATGAATTTTGGCAGTTGTGGTTCAAGAAAAGGAACTTTTCTGAAGCACTGCCTAGGGATGGCTTGTCTGTGCTCCAGCAATTTGACAAATTTTACCTCTGTTCCAGTCATGTCTTTGCACTTGGATGAGTGGCCAGTTTTAGATGGCTGGGTTGGAGCCTCTCTGGGATGTTCCCATAAAAAATGGAAAGTATTTGGCAGGGCCGGTGACGGTGCATTGAACAGCATTGGGGGAAGGTTGGACAGTGAAGGAAACAGCTGACAGGGTAGCATTTGCAGAAAAGGAAATAACAAAGACTTGCAAAGTTTACATAGAATGTGCCCTTGAACTTGCCTTGGTTGGAGTTAATGAACGTGTTATACATGTGCACCGTATGATCCCACCATCCCATTTTAAAGAGGGATGTTCTATCTCTGATGGATGTTAGGAGTTGTAAGAGTTAGCAGTGGGGAGGATACTTGGCATTAGATTGCTATTTTCATGATCCAAATCTTTCCCATATCTCCTATCCCCAAATCCTTTTTGCTTCCCCCTCCTAGGCGTTTATCACACGTAGGTTTTGGGGGATTTTTGGAGCTCAGATCCGGGGTGACTGTGGGTCCACGATGCGAATTCATGTTATAACGTGAATGTGTTATCAGACGAGATTCCTTTCCATGGGCGCTTCTTCCATGGTGCTTCCACAGTGATTCCAAAGTGACCCCTCATTTTGGTAAAATCGGGGGGAAAAGTGAATTCACAGAATTCACTTTCAAGCTCATTTCGAATTGGTCTGGTGTGGAAGATCACTCTGATGTCGCCCCCCCCCTTGGCCCCCTGCATCCTGCTCCTTCATCCCCCTTCTCCTCCTTCATGCCATCTTGTCCTCTCTGCCACCCTGCCACCCATCCCATCATCCCCTGACTGCTCTTGCATCCCGATCCTGGCCCCAGTGACCCCCTGAGACCTATCCCATCATCCCCTGCCTGCTCCTGCATATGAATCCTGGCCCCAGTGACCCCCTGTGACCTATCCCATCATCCCCTGCCTGCTCCTGCATCCGAATCCTGGCCCCAGTTACCCCCTGCCACCCATCCCATCACCCCCTGCCTGCTCCTGCATCCAAATCCTGGCTCCAGTGACCACCTGCCTGCTCCTTCAGTCCGATGAAGGATGACAACTAAGGAGGGGGCAGGGAAGGAGGACAGTGTCCAGACCCCCACTGAGCATGTGCAAGGGTCCCAATTCGAATAGTTGAATCCACATGGTATGCACCAGTGTGGTAATACAATTTGCACTCACTCCGCTTAGCATGAATCCGCATCACGTGACTTGCCTTGGATTCGATTCCCCCTCGATTCAGAAGGGCAATAGAAGGGCAACCAGGTGTGATAAAACATTCACGTTATAATGTGAATTTGCATAGCTGAACCAGGAGTCATTCTGGATCTGACCTGCAAAAAGCCCCGTGTGATATAGTCCCTAGTTCTAAATAAGGTTGCTTGGCTCAACAGGTCCATGCATTGTATAGACCAGTGATGGTGAACCTTTTAGAGGCCGAGTGCCCAAACTGCAACCCCAAACCCACTTATTTATTGCAAAGTGCCATGTCCCTCTGGCTTTTTAGTAACAAACTCTGGCAAACTCCACATGTGAGGGCTCTGAGAGGGCTCTGAGTGCCACCTCTGGCACGCATACCATAGGTTCATCATCACTGGTATAGACCATTTTTCCTGAAAATGTTGCCTGTCATGATGACTTAGGGTGATGGAGTCATAGAGCCATAGACTTGGAAGGGTCCACAAGAGTCATCTAGTCCAGTCCCCCACCATGCAGAAAGATACAACTGAAGCACTCCCAAAAGATGGCCATCCAGCTTCTGTTTAAAGATCTCCAAAGTTGGAGACTCTACCACCCACTGAGGCAGTCTATTCCACTGTTGAACATCTCTTACAATCAGGAAGATTTTCTTAATGATTAGGTGACATCTCTTTTCTCACTAGTTGAATCCATAGGTTTGTGTGTCTGGAAGACAAAAAGAAGTTCATTCCACCTTCCACATTGCATCCTTTCAAACACAGCCCAGTCATAAAGTTAAGCCAAAGTTTACAATGAGATCTGTCAGTTAGACCTGGTCTCAAAACATAGTATGTACATGCAGTAGCCCCACACTTTGGAAGGAAGGAAGATCACCACATTCTCACAGGTGACATTTGACAGTGCAGAAAACAGATCACACTACCACGGATCACAAAAATGCTATCATGGGGGAAAGTGTGGTAAGCAATGGTGCCAACCTGGTATGTGTCCATTCTTCAACTAGTGCCAATGTGGCAGGACAGGAGGCTCATGTGATAAAGTCCTAAGTGTCACGGCTACATCTTATATTGTCCTGGGCTTTGTAGTTTGGTGAGGCACTAGAGTCTAAATGCCCCTCCCTAAACTGCAAATTCTAGGATTCTATAGGAAGTTACCATGACAGTTTAAGTGGAATCATAGCGCTATAACCCTTTAATGTGAAAGGGCACCTGACTGCAGTTCAGATTTGTTTTTTTGTTTTGGGGAAGACGCTGCTAAAGAGATCTGGAGAACTAGAAGGCTTGCATCTTTTGTGCTGTTTTGTTTGGTTTGCCAAAGGTCTTGGCCCAGCTGCCGCTCCTGGTTCTTCATAATCTCTAGGTTGCGAGCTACTGTTGAATCTTAAAAATCCTGCCGCAAGGGCTAAATACAGACTCTCCTCTTTCAGCCCAATCATGGCATGAACCTATATATCATTGTGCATCATCTGCAAAGATAAAGTGAGTTTAGAATTGCTGATTTATTTATTTATTCTCCAGCAGCAAGCAAGGCCATAGGGGATGGTGATGACCTCGCTAGAAGCCAGCTGCCGGAGCTTTATATAACAACACTGCACTTTTTACTTGGGTTCTCCAGCCATCTGGATTTGGGTTTTATCTCCTGATAAGAAAAACAAATGGAAATTCTCTCAAGCGGTGTGTTATGTCCCTCTTGATCCAGGCACAGAGAGTCCCTCAATGCCCTCGGTATTGTACCAAGCGGAAAAAACAACAGCCAGCCAGGGCAGGAGAGATTTGACCAATCAGGACTATTACTATTCAGGATGATGGTTCCTTCCCACTTCACTGATAAATTCAGGGCTGGAATGTTAAACAGTAGCTCTCACCTTGCTCCTTTCCTCAAATCAACTGCAAAAGCAATGTGCCGTTCACACTCTGTGTGTATTATATGTGCAACCTCATCCACCCTGCAGAAATAATCCAGTTTGACTGCCACGGCTCAATGCTATGGGATTCTGGGAATTGTAGTTTGTTATGACACAACACCTCATCTTTAATAACTCTATGGCAGAGAAGTACGACATTCTCTGTTCCATGATGAGAGCAGCAGTACCTTTTGAATTTGGCCAGAGCAGATGGTAACAAAAATTAGTTTTCTTATGTAAGAACTTTTTGAAATTTGCAAATTTCTTAATGTATTTGATGGAAGTAACTGTTTTCTAAACAAAACCGGAATATGAAAGAAAGCAGACTGGGAGATCCGTCCATCCAGACACTTATGTCCCATGCTTCTAGTCTGGACTGAGTCTCCCATGCTTATTTTTGAATAGGAGGAAAAATATTTAGTAAAGGTAACATACAGTTTGTGTCTCAGCAAAGATGAAATGGTGATTTAGGCTGTTCTGCCCTTGAATGCTCTCCAATGTGTAGCTTTGTCCCCAGAGAGGCTGGGTTTTATTTAGCACTTTCTCCAAGGCGTGCTTTTATCCATCTGTATATAATATGTCTTCGTACAGAACAACTCTGCATGAGAGCTTTGGCTGAAAGAGACCAACAACTTTGAATCAGCTTGGTGTCTGAGGGCCAACACTGATGTGATGCTGCCAGAGATTCATGCTTAGATTGGACCCTTTTTTCCACTTTTAAGTATCTGTCAGGGTCAAGAAGGTGGTGGGAGAAGGGATGGTATTGATCATGGTAGCGGGCTGTTAAAAAGCCCTTTCTCTAGAACTTGTAAATGTTGTTTGGTATCCTGTTTGTACAATGTTGTACGCTCGACTTAGGACCTTGTGACAGCTTCATAGTCACATTTGTGATTGTGGCACCATTGCCAAGATTGCAGATACCCCTTAAACCCACCTTAAAAGCCATCTATCCATCCTGATAGACAGAGTTATGTAACGCTGGCAAGCAGGGCATTGCAGAACAACATGATCAGCTTGGTCACGTCATCCTGCAGTACCCTGCTTCCCAGCACCATAGAACTTGGTCACTTGAAAGTGCTAACTGGATTTTGAGGTGGCTTTCAGGGATCAGATCAAGAGATGGAGCATAGCTATGATCAGTGGTATCACTAGGATTGGTGGCATCCCATCCCAACCACCAGCCACAGCCAATGGACAGCAGCAGTGCCCTGGTATTCATTGGGAGTCTCCCACCCAGGTACTAACCACATCTGATCCTATTTATCTTCCAAGATCAGGATCTGATGCATACATACATATGAATAGTGGTTAACAGACCAGAAACACAGTGATTCAAGCAAAGTATATTTATTGATTAGATGTATAATAATGCCTAAATGACACATGGTGATTTCAGTCATAAAACAAAAAGTGGTCCATGGCCAACGGTCACAGATTATGGAAGATGGAATCTTAACACCATTTGGATGGCCCCAGCCTAGCCCTGGTGCAGATAACCCTGAGCTAGATTTGGCCTGACTGATGTCTGGAAATATTACCTTTTAGACTACCACTCTCAAAATCCCTAAAACAGCATGGCCACTGAGGTGATCCAATCCAAAAAACTAGTGTTTTAGAGTTCTGGGTCTGACTCTGAACAAAGTATCATCCCCTATTTCAGGAAGGGATATTGTTGCATATTGATTTTGTTGCATGTGCTTTATTAGGGTAAATGCTCCCTGTTCCCTACAAATCTCGGGTGGCCAGATACACAAGGAGACACGAAGAGGATCCTAAATTTTTGCAGCTGTGAAGATGGAATTTTATCAGCTGTATTTTGTTATGCAACAATCACCTACTGGCAATTACTTTTCTATAGAAGTAGATGTTAAAGAGGCCCTATAGCTTTACTGGAAAATGTTCATAATTAGAACTCTTAATATCTATCTAGATAGACTTCTCTTCTTCCACATCTCTGCTCATCCTATCAGTGCTAAGGCTTGAGCTTGCCAATGTTTCAATAGCCTTCCTATTAAGCAGGGCAGAACATATGGATGTCCAGATGTTGTAAGACTGCAACTTCTCTTCCCCTTCACTGGGTCTGATAGCTAGGGATGCTGGGAGCTGCAGGCCAACAACATCTGGGCAACTGCACACCCCTCATGCCTCCTGTTAAGGAAGATGAGGTAGTTGTTTGTTGGATTTGCTTGGTTTCAGGATATAGTAGGAGGACATGGACTGCGTTCAGCACAGATTATGGGACGTGATCTACAATGCAAATCTCTCCTGCTTGTTGTTTGTGACAACACCATCATCTTTTCCTGCAATGCCAATTGCTAAGACAATCTGGTATCCAAACAATAATTTTTCAGTCATGGTATAATGTAACACTTGTGCTAAAGGGGTTGCACTGGTACCAATATACTTTCAGTATGAATTCAACAAGTGGGTAATGAAAGCACTAAACTTTTAGAGATTCCAGTACTTGAAAGAACTGCATACATTTATCCAAGGTGCGATGTGAGCTGAAGGGGTGGATTGGATATAGGATGGGACTCCTTAACAGATCTTGGGGCAAGATATGATTCTTTGATTCTATTATTCAAGATGAGGTGTCTTAAAACTCTTTCAAGCCAGATTAAGATGATGGAGCACAGATACCTTCTTCCCATTTGATGGACCTTTATGGTACTTTATCCCATTCCAAGATCTGTTAAGGATTAAAGTTATAGGGGCCCTGTCCTTATCTCAGAACAAGAGTTGTCATTGCTCTAGGGTAGGAATCATGGGTTGAGCCAGCATGGTGTGGGGCTCTGAGTGTTGGATTAGGACTCCAGGAGACCAGGGTTCTGCAGCGACAGAAACTCACTGGATGACCTTGGCCAAGTAACACTTTCACAGCCTTGGAAGAAGGCAATGACATATCTAAGTGAATCTTGCCAATCAAACCCTGTAAAAGGGTCACCTTAAGGTTGCCGTAAACTAGAAATGACTTGAAGGCACACAACAGTAGGAATCATGGGCATGCATTCTAACACATATAATACAATTTCTTGTGGGTTTTTCGGGTTAGGTAGCCATGTTCTAGAAGAGTTTATTCCTGACGTTTCGCCAGCAGCTGTGGCTGGCATCTTCGGAGAATGCTGGCATGGAAGAGAGTGGGGTATATATGCTGTTGGTTGAGAATAAGCAATTTACATGTAGATCTGTGTATTGTTCTGTTGTATGGCAAGGCCTCAGGATGTCTATTTAATTAATAATCTATTGTCAGGAGTAAACTCTTCTAGAACACGGCATCATAGCCCTCCAAAAAACCCCACAAAAAACTATGGATGCCAGCTGTGAAAGCCTTGGACTTCAGGAACTCTATGTATGTTTGCTGTTGTTGTTGTGCACCTTCAAGTCATTTCCAGTTCATGAAGACCCTAAGGTTTTCATAGGGTTTTCTGGTGCTGAGAGTGTGTCACTTACCCACGGTCACCCATTTCCATGGCTGAGCGGAGAATTGAAACCTGATCTCCAGAATCACAGTCCTATGCTCAAACCACTACACCATGCTAAGTATGTTTACTCAGAAATAAAACCCGTTGTGTTCAGTAAAGCTCATTTTGTAGTGAGTGGTTTTAGGGATTAGCAGTGTACAGTTTCAAACTTGAAAAGTCATCAAATCAAAATCACATTGACTAAATCACTTCTAGCTCTCCTTTGTTGCTCATGAGTGCTCTTTGTTGAGCAAAGGCCTTAATTTTCCTCTCTTTCCTCCAATGTTTGGATTAGATTTGCCCCCATTTGATGGAGCTTTGTACACCAAGAAGCAAGTATAACAACGCATTAGCCTTTAACCTTGCATGCCATTATGTTATTAAACAATGTTTTCCCTTTGTGCAGTCTTGACAAAAATAATAGCAGCATCAACTCCAAATGTCAATGTTTAACAAGTCTTTATTGGAATGACCCTTTAGGTCCATGGTAGGAAGATGTATCAACTTCACAAAAAGAAAAAGAAGGGCTTTTTAAAAGCAATATGTCACACTCAGATAATCCTATGTTTGAAGGGCTATCAGAGAACAACCCACAAGTAGAAGCGGAGTTATTCTCTGAAATACAAGTCCCAGTTGTAGAATTATAGTTCAAAAAGTACCTTTACAATACTGACATCTCTTGAAAAGCCACCTAATCCAAGGCTAGTGTAAAGATATAAAGAATCCTGGGAACAGAGACTAGTTGGATGTTCGCGGTTTCTCCTCAACAACTAGCAACACACCCAATAACTACAAACCCATTTATGCAGTAGCAAGCAAATATTTTTCAAGCTATCTGCTCTGTCAAGTCTACTCTGGGGCGTTTCCCAGAGCTGTCAGTTTCCTCTGCTAGAGAGGCTTCCTTGTAAATATTCCACACTGTTCTGGGGATATTATATCTAGTCATGTATAAGTCTAGAAATTTTAGTTAAAAAATCAACACCAAAAACCTGGGTCGATTTATCTAGGGGTCAATATCAATACCGTACCTTAACTCAAACGTTGACCAGAATGGAAAATGCAGTTATGAAATCAGAAGAAGACTAGGACTAGGAAGGGCAGCTATGAAAGAACTAGACAAGACCCTAAAGTGCAAAGACATAACACTGAATACTAAAGTTATAATCATCCAAACCATTGGTATTTCAGTAAAGAAAGTTGATAGAAAGAAAATCAACACGTTTGAGATGTGGTGCTGGAGGCGAGTGCTGAAAAACAAATAAGTCCTAGAACAGTTCAAGCCAGAACTCTTCCTAGAACAGTGGTTCCCAACCTGTGGGTCGCAACCCCTTTGGGGGTCAAATGACCCTTTCACAGGGATGGCCAAAGACCATCGGAAAACACCTATTTCCAATAGTTTTAGGAATAATTTTATGGTTGGGGGTCACCACAACCTGAGGA